>NW_010967955.1:17403-21615 GCF_000463585.1 Tarenaya hassleriana | reverse complement strand
TTTTAGGGTTTTTATCAAATTTTGTTTTACATCCGCTGCGCAAACCCTAGAACCGATCTCTTAGGAATAGGATTCGCTTATGAGATCCCAGGAAAACCCAACAGTGGTATCAGAGCCTGGTTGCTCTGCATGATTTTTGTTAGAACCCGTCTAGCAAGACGCCATGACCACCCACGTTGAATTGAGTTAGAGGTGATCTAACCAAGGCAATAATAGCTCGAGTTCTGATCCTTTATCTCACGATATCATGTGTTGAACAAGGGCATGGTTTGAGCCACCCTTCAAGTTCAACGCGTTCCTTAACGGGAACTTGACCGAGGGTGTGTACATGACACAACCCGAAGGTTTTGTCGATCCGAGGAACCCGATGATGGTGTGCAAGCTTCAGAGGTCCATTTATGGACTGAAGCAGGCTTCGAGGAGCTGGAACCTTCGATTTGATGAGACAATCAAAAAGTTTGGTTTCTCACAGAACGAAGACGAGCCATGTGTTTACAAGAAGGACAGTGGGAGCATTCTCCTTATAGGGAATGACGTTCCTACCTTGCAAGATGTTAAGTCTTGGCTAGGAACGCAGTTTTCTATGAAGGACCTAGGAGAAGCGGCCTATATTCTGGGCATCAAGATCTATAGAGATAGATCGAGGCGTCTTCTAGGACTGTGTCAGAGTACTTACATCGATAAGGTCTTGAAACGGTTCAAGATGCAAGATTCCAAGAAAGGAACCTTACCGATGAGCAGTGGCACAGTTCTCTGCAAGAGTCAGTGTCCTGCGACACCTGATGAGCGAGAACGCATGGATCGTATTCCATATGCTTCGGCAATTGGATCCATCATGTATGCCATGCTTTGTACTCGACCGGATGTATCCTACGCGTTGAGCATTACGAGTAGATACCAGTCAGATCCAGGTGAGTCACACTGGATCGCCGTCAAGAACATCCTGAAGTACTTGAGAATGACTAAGGATGTGTTCTTGGTATACGGTGGGTCGGAAGACGAGCTCGCTGTAAGAGGTTACACCGATGCTAGTTTTCAGTCAGACCCGGATGACTACAGATCACAGTCTGGCTATGTTTTCTGTTTGAACGGAGGCGCTAGTAGCTGGAAGAGTTCCAAGCAGGCGACCGTTGCAGATTCTACTACAGAAGCTGAGTACATTGCAGCGTCGGACGCAGCAAAGGAAGCTGTTTGGATCAGAAAGTTTGTTGGTGACTTGGGTGTCATTCCGAGTGCTGATAGCCCCATTGCTCTGTATTGTGACAACAATGGAGCGATCTCCCTGATAAGGTGAAATTGTCTGAGTATGTGTTTGGATCGTTGCTGGGATCTGGGTTCTTTCGCTTGTGCGATCGCTCCATTGTTGTCACAATACAGAGCAATGGGGCTATCAGCACTTGGAATTACACCCAAGTCGCCAACAAACTTCCTGATCCAAACAGCTTCTTTTGCTGCGTCCGACGCTGCAATATACTCAGCTTCTGTAGTAGAATCTGCAACGGTCGCTTGCTTGGAACTCTTCCAGCTAACAGCGCCTCCGTTTAAGCAGAAAACATAGCCAGACTGCGATCTGTAGTCATCCGGGTCTGACTGAAAACTAGCATCGGTGTAACCTCTTACAGCGAGCTCGTCTTCCGACCCACCGTATATCAAGAACACATCCTTAGTCCTTCTCAAGTACTTCAGGATGTTCTTGACGGCGATCCAGTGTGACTCATCTGGATCTGACTGGTATCTACTCGTAATGCTCAACGCGTAGGATACATCCGGTCGAGTACAAAGCATGGCATACATGATGGATCCAATTGCCGAAGCATATGGAATCCGATCCATGCGTTCTCGCTCATCAGGTGTCGTAGGACACTGACTTTTGCAGAGAACTGTGCCACTGCTCATTGGTAAGGTTCCTTTCTTGGAATCTTGAATCTTGAACCGTTTCAAGACCTTATCGATGTAAGTACTCTGACACAGTCCTAGAAGACGCCTCGATCTATCTCTATAGATCTTTATTCCTAGAATATATGCCGCTTCTCCTAGGTCCTTCATAGAAAACTGCGTTTCTAGCCAAGACTTAACGTCTTGCAAGGTAGGAACGTCATTCCCTATAAGGAGAATGTCATCAACGTACAGCACTAGAAATACAACTGTGCTCCCACTGACCTTCTTGTAAACACATGGCTCGTCTTCGTTCTGTGAGAAACCAAACTTTTTGATTGTCTCATCAAGAAGTACTTGAGAATGACTAAGGATGTGTTCTTGGTATACGGTGGGTCGGAAGACGAGCTCGCTGTAAGAGGTTACACCGATGCTAGGTTTCAGTCAGACCCGCATGACTACAGATCGCAGTCTGGCTATATTTTCTGTTTGAACGGAGGCGCTGTTAGCTGGAAGAGTTCCAAGCAGGCGACCGTTGCAGATTCTACTACAGAAGCTGAGTATATTGCAGCGTCGGACGCAGCAAAGGAAGCTGTTTGGATCAGAAAGTTTGTTGGTGACTTGGGTGTCATTCCGAGTGCTGATAGCCCCATTGCTCTGTATTGTGACAACAATGGAGCGATCGCACAAGCGAAAGAACCCAGATCCCATCAACGATCCAAACACACACTCAGACGATTTCACCTTATCAGGGAAATTATAGACAGAGGAGACGTACACATTTGCAGAGTGTCGACAGATGACAACATTGCGGATCCATTGACGAAGCCTCTCCCTTCGTCGAAGCATGAGGGTCATGTTAGGGATATGGGCATTAGATGTTTAGCAGTTCATGATTAGAGCAACTGGGAGATTGTTGGTTTAGTGCTCTATGATGTACTGATTATGAGCTTTGTTCAGATACATTCGATGTATTGATACTTTCTATGTGGTTTTATGAGAGTATTTTATTCATTACATGTTCTTGCATACTAGATCTGTTATGAAATCCATGTATCATTAGGAATGATACTAAACTCCCTAGTCTTGTGTCGTTATGGGAATAACGACATAATAAGACTAGTATGATGTGTGATTGATGATCACATAGATGATCATAAGTATTGGATACGATCACAATCATAGGTATTCGTTGGAGAACGGAATACTGGATTGACCCACATGAGATTGTCACATGGACTAGCGTCATGACTTGAATCTCATACGACGATTCCATGATTGGATCCTAAGACCTGAGATATCTACAGAATCCAACATGAGGAGTTGCGTGCTTTGATTACGTCAAACGTCCTGCGTAACAGGAGGACTATAAAGGCGTATATCAGGTACGAAACGAATCATGTACTGGATTGTAGATAGTCAAGACGGAATTTGTACCTCTCGTAAAAGAGAGAGATATCGCTGGGCCCCTCGTGTGAGCAAGACTGTAGAAATGTGTGGCCGCACTATAGACGAACGTCGTCTATTTCAGACAGTCAAACTCAGTGAACGAGAAAGCAGTCGAATCAGATAAGGTGGCTTGTCCATGCCTTATGTTCGACATATGATATCGCGATACAAAAGGATCATCAGCCGGAATCATCACTGGTGTTCGTAAGATCACGAACCAACTCTATTCGAGATAGGTAGTCATAGTGTCTTGCTAGAGACCGCCTATGACTTGTATACCCGAAATAGGGATTTCAGGTTATACTGCTATGTCGAATGAGCCTACAGGGTCACACACGCAGGGAAGGACAAAAACACGAGAGAAAACGACGGAAAACCGAGGCGGAAGGGTCCAGACCGGACGGACCGAAAGGTTCGGAACGGACGGTCCAGACCCTACGGTCCAGACGTGTGGTCCGTCCGTTCTGGAGACTGGAACGGACGTTCCACATTAGCACGCAGACCGTCCGTTCTACGTGGTGGAACGGACGGTCCACGTTTTAGGCAGACCGTCCGTTCTACACACTGGAACGGACGGTCCCAGTGCTTTTCTGGACCGTCCGTTCCGGGAATTCAGTTTTTCCGAAAATAAACCGAAATTAGGGTTAAATCACTATATAAGATAGAGATTAAAACCCTAATGAAGGAGAGACTTTTAGCAGCCGACTTTTGGCAGAAAAGAGAGGGTTTTTGGAGATCCAAAAACGAGTTCTAAGTCTAACCCGAAGGTTTTGTAGATCCGAGGAACCCGAGGATGGTGTGCAAGCTTCAGAGGTCCATTTATGGACTGAAGCAGGCTTCGAGGAGCTGGAACCTTCGCTTTGATGAGACAATCAAAAAGTTTGGTTT
>NW_010967955.1:11452-15856 GCF_000463585.1 Tarenaya hassleriana | reverse complement strand
AAAGTAGATGCTTGATCTAGGTGCGGTTTCGAAAATCCCTTATTTATGTAATGCTAAGTGTGTACCTCCCATTACTAGAGCGTCTGTCAAGGCATCGATCGTCCGTAACACGGGTCATGCCAAAGCTGAGCCTGAAATAGACGACGTTCGTCTATAGTGCGGCCACACATTTCTACAGTCTCGCTCACACGAGGGGCCCAGCGATATCTCTCTCTTTTACGAGAGGTACAAATCCCGTCTTGACTATCTACAATCCAGTACATGATTCGTTTCGTACCTGATGCACGCCTTTATAGTCCTCCTGTTACGCAGGACGTTTGACGTATTCAAAGCCCGCAACTCCTCATGTTGGATTCCGTAGATATCTCAGGTCTTAGGATCCAATCATGGAATCGTCGTATGAGATTCAAGTCATGACGCTAGTCCATGTGACAATCTCATGCGGGTCAGTCCAGTATTCCGTTCTGCAACGAATACCTATGATTGTGATCGTATTCAATACCTATGATTATCTATATGATCATCAGTCACACATCATACTAGTCTTATTATGTCGTTATTCCCATAACGACATAAGACTAGGGAGTTTAGTATCATTCATAATGATACATGGATTTCATAACAGATCTAGCATGCAGGAACATGTAATGAACAAGATACTCTCATAAAAAACATATAGAAAGTATCAATACATCGAATGTATCTGAACAAAGCTCATAATCAGTACATCATAGAGCACTAAACCAACACATATGTCGAATATAAGGCATGGACAAGCCACCTTATCTGATTCGACTGCTTTCTCGTTCACTGAAGTCGACTGTCTGAAATAGACGACGTTCCTCTATAGTGCGGCCACACATTTCTACAGTCTCGCTCACACGAGGGGCCCAGCGATATCTCTCTCTTTTACGAGAGGTACAAATCCCGTCTTGACTATCTACAATCCAGTACATGATTCGTCTCGTACCTGATACACACCTTTATAGTCCTCCTGTTACGCAGGACGTTTGACGTAATCAAAGCGTGTAACTCCTAATGTTGGATTCCGTAGATATCTCAGGTCTTAGGATCCAATCATGGAACCGTCATGAGATTCAAGTCATGACGCTAGTCCATGTGACAATCTCATGCGGGTCAATCCAGTATTCCGTTCTCCAACGAATACCTATGATTGTGATCGTATCCAAATACCTATGATCATCCATATGATCATCAATCACACATCATACTAGTCTTATTATATCATCATTCCCATAATGACACAAGACTAGGGAGTTAAGTATCATTCATAATGATACATGGATTTCATAACACATCTAGTATGCAAGAACATGTAACCATAGAAAGTATCAATACAGTTATGCTGAAGTCCATCAGGATTCTGCTTGCCATAGCCGCATATTATGACTATGAGATATGGCAAATGGATGTCAAGACTGCATTCCTTAACGGGAACTTGACCGAGGATGTGTACATGACACAACTCGAAGGTTTTGTCGATCCGAGGAACTCGGGGAAGGTGTGCAAGCTTCAGAGGTCCATTAATGGACTGAAGCAGGCTTCGAGGAGTTGGAACCTTCGCTTTGATGAGACAATCAAAAAGTTTGGTTTCTCACAGAACGAAGACGAGCCGTGTGTTTACAAGAAGGTTAGTGAGAGCACAGTAGTATTTCTAGTGTTGTACGTGGATGACATTCTCCTTACAGGGAATGACGTTCCTACCTTGCAAGACGTTAAGTCTTGGGAGAATAGGCCTATATTTTAGTCATCAAGATCTATAGAGATAGATTGAGGCGGCTTCTAGGATTGAGTCAGAGTACTTACATCGATAAAGTCTTGAAACGGTTCACGATGCAAGATTCCAAGAAAGGAACCTTACCGATGAGCTGTGGCACAGTTCTCTGCAAGAGTCTGTGTCCTACGACACCTGATGAGCGAGAACGCATGGATAGAATTCCATATGCTTCGACAATTGGATCCATCATGTATGCCATGCTTTGTACTCGACCGGATGTATCCTATGTGTTGGTTTAGTGCTCTATGATGTACTGTTTGCGAGCTTTACTTGGATGCATTTGATGTATTGACACTTTCTATAGTTTATGGATGAGTGTTTGATTCATTACGTATTGTGCATGCTTTAATATGTTATGAAATCCATGTATTGTTATGAACAATACTAAACTCCCTAGTCATGTATCATTGTGGGAATAATGATATACCAAGAATAGTATGATGTGTGATTGATGATCATATAGATGATCATAGGTATTGGATACGATCACAGTCATAGGTATTCGTTGGAGAACGGAATACTGGATGACCCGCATGAGATTGTCACATGGACTAGCGTCATGACTTGAATCTCATATGGCGGTTCCATGATTGGATCCTTAGACCTGAGATATCTACGGAATCCAACATGAGGAGTTGCGTGCTTTGAATACGTCAAATGTCCTGCGTAACAGGAGGACTATAAAGGCGTGTATCAGGTACGAAACGAATCATGTGCTGGATTGTAGATAGTCAAGATGGGATTTGTATCTCTCGTAAAAGAGAGAGATATCGCTGGGTCCCTCGTTTGAGCGAGACTGTAGAAATGTGTGGTCGCACTATAGACGAACGTCGTCTATTTCAGACAATCGAACTCAGTGAATGAGAAAGCAATCGAATCAGATAAGTTGGCTTGTCCATGCCTTATATTCGACATATGATATCGTGATACAAAAGGATCATCAACCGGAATCATCACTGGCGTTCGTAAGATCAGAACAAACTCTATTTCGAGATAGGTAGTCATAGTGTCTTGCTAGAGACCGCCTATGAATTGTATATCCGGAATAGAGATTTCGGGTTATACTACTATATCGGATGAGCCTACAGGGTCACGCACACAGGAAAGGACAAATGCGCGAGAAGAGATGAGAAAATCCCGGTGGAGCTAGCGGAGGCCAGACCGACCGGTCTAGAAGGTCTAGACCGATCGGTCCAGCCAACCCAGACCGATCGGTCCAGACACTTGGACCGGTCGGTCCGGAGATAACGTGTGACAGTCACACAGTCTGGAATGTCCAGACCAATCGGTCCAGACCTGGACCGATCGGTCCAGACATCGGGATTTCCTAAACTCGCTCTAATTAGGGTTTTAAGTGCGATAAACTTAGGGGAACGCCTCCTAATTCTCTTGGCACGATTTTCAGACTCTATTGAGGGGTTTTGAGAGCGAAAATCCTAAGAGAAAGATCCCTGAAACCCTTGCGCAAAGAAGAACGTGTTCTTCAGTCCTAGCAGACGAGCTCCAACCGTTGGAATCCTTTCCGCCGTGTGGATACGTGTAGAGGGCAAGGTATTCTTCCTGCCTACAATGATCGGACGAACACATCAATTGATACAGGCTCCGGATCGATTGAGGTAAGCGTTCTAACGTTTCTACAAGATCATGCATGATAGGTTTTAGGGTTTCATCAAAATTTTTGTTTTACATCTGCTGCGCAAACCCTAGAACTGATCTCTTAGGAATTAGATTCGCTCTCGAGATCCCAGAAAAACCCAACAGTGGTATCAGAGCCTGGTTTCTCTGCATGATTTTGTTAGAACCCGATCACGCACGTTATAGGATTTGAATTGTTTGAATCCGAGTTTGCTTTGATGCTATGCATGATTTGATTGTGGATCTAGAGTAGATTTTATGTTCATTGTTGCATAGTGTGCAAGAGCTTCGAATTATGAGTTCGCAGGCGAAAACGGAGTCGAATTCGGGTCTGAAACAAGGCAGAAACGACGAAAACGAGATCTGATCACGTTTTTGCCTGGACCGATCGGTCTGGTCCTCTGGACCGATCGGTCTAGGGTTTCGCAAGTCGGTTGGACCGATAGTTCCGGACTGAACGGTTTGCATGAGTAGACCGATCGGTCTGGACCAAGACCGATCGGTCTGGACCATTCCGGACCGAAAGGTCTGGACCGAATTTGACCTGGAGACCGAGCCGTGTAGACCGATCGGTCTAGGCCTAGGCCGATCGGTCTGGGTCCCGAGGCTCCACCAAAATTTGGTTTTTCATTTCGGGATCTGATTTGAGCAATCGTTGCTTAAACCGGTCAACTGTGATTCAAAATTGCATGATTCGTTCGTTTGGATGACCCATAGTGAATGAATGCATGTAACTTAATGGAGATATTAGATATGCTTGATTGAGTGGGAGCTTCGGGATTGAGATTACATAATCGAATGGATAGTCTATTCGGATTATGTACAATCATTGCACAGAAATCGGTTAGATCTAGGAGCTCTACGAGTAAAGCACTTGTCAAGGCCTCGATCGTACGTGTCATGGGCCATGCCAAAGTTGGCTGTGCTGTATTATCTTGGTGAGGCAAGATGGAGAAATGGTGGTTCTCATA
>NW_010967955.1:10434-10652 GCF_000463585.1 Tarenaya hassleriana | reverse complement strand
TCTTTTTGTAGGACATGGCGTCAACCGCTAGTGTACCGAGTTTGACGATGCGATCTATCCTTGAGAATGATAAATTGACTGGGACGAACTTCTTGGACTGGTATCGTAACTTGAGAATTGTTCTCAAGCACGATAACAAGTCGTAAGTCCTGGAAGGGGCTCTACCACCAGAGCCTGCGGCCAATGCCACGAGAGCCGTTAGGGATGCTTGGTTGAAG
>NW_010967955.1:9670-10401 GCF_000463585.1 Tarenaya hassleriana | reverse complement strand
TTGGAGGGGAAGAGCGTGTTTGATATGATCAATCAGCTCAAGACTATGTTTGAGGAGCTAGCGCGTACTGAAAAGTACAAGACGCTGAAAGCTCTGGTGAAGACGGAGATGTCGAGAGGTAGCTCTGTCAACACCCACGTCCTCAATATGAGAGTTCATGTTGAGGAACTTGAGCGTATGGGAGTGATGCTCGATGGTGACTTGGTTGCAGACTTGATCCTGATGTCATTGCCCGAGGACTATAACCAGTTCGTTATGCAGTACCATATGCACGGGATGACTAAAAGCTTAGCTGATGATTTATCGAGATGATGTTTACTATGGTAATGGTTATCTAGTGAATGGTTTATACGTCTTGAATGATCAGTCTTCGAACTCAACATCATCCATCTATAACGTGAGTACTAAACGATTTAAGCCGAACGACTTAAACCCGACCTTCCTCTGGCATTGTCGTCTAGGTTGATGGGCAAGATGACAAAACATCCTTTCAAGGGGAAAGGACAGAGAGTGACAGAGTTATTAGACCTAATACATAGTGATGTATGCGGACCAATGAGCTGTCCAGCTAGAGGAGGTTATCTGTATTTCTTACGTTCACTGATGATTTCAGTCGATACGGTTATGTCTATTTGATGAGACATAAGTCTGAAACACTTGAAATGTTCAAGGCTTTCAGAAATGAAGTACAGAACCAGCTTGGCAAGACGATCAAGACACTTCGATCGGAT
>NW_010967955.1:5838-9574 GCF_000463585.1 Tarenaya hassleriana | reverse complement strand
GAATGGCGTGTCTGAACGGAGGAACCGAACACTGTTAAACATGGTTCGGTCGATGATGAGTTAGACAGATCTTCTGAAGTCCTTTTGGGGCTATGCTTTAGAGACTGCTGCTGAACAGGAGTCCAACGAAGTCGGTTGAAACGACGCCATATGAGATATGGACGGGGAAGCGTCCCGCGTTGTCCTTTGTCAGAATTTGGGGTTGCGACGCTTACGTGAAGCGTCAGATGACTGATAAGTTATCCTCCAAGTCTGATAAGTGTTTATTTGTAGGCTACCCTAAGGAAACTAAGGGTTACTACTTCTATATTCCGGCAGAGAACAAAGCGTTCATTGCCAGGAATGCGACTTTTATGGAGCGAGAGTTTGTCTCCAAAAGAGTCAGTGGGAGTAGGATCGAACTTCAGGAAGTTCGAGAGCAGCAAGTAGACGCTGAGCCGAGTGAAGAAGTTGAAGAAGTTCAACCTGTTTCACTATCGGTTGTGACTCAACCTTCAACGAGTGAACCTCGGAGATCAGGCAGGATTCGCCAAGAGCCTGTGAGATACGGGTTTCTCGTGACTGGGAATGAGGAGCTCATGTTATTGGAACATGATGAGCCTACCACATACCCAGAGGCTATGGCGAGTCCGGATTCCGAGAAATGGCGCGAGGCTATGAAGTCCGAGATGCAATCCATGTCAGACAACCAAGTATGGACTCTGTTGATGCATCTGAAGGGATAAAACCCATCAGATGCAAGTGGATCTTCAGAAAGAAGACCAACATGGATGGCAACGTGCACACATATAAGGCACGACTTGTGGCGAAAGGATTCCGTCAAATTCATGGTATTGACTATGATGAGACCTTTTCACCCGTAGTAATGCTGAAGTCCATCAGGATCCTACTTGCCATAGCCGCATATTACGACTATAAGATATGGCAAATGGATGTCAAGACCGTGTTCCTTAACGGGAACTTGACCGAGGATGTGTACATGACACAACCCGAAGGTTTTGTCGATTCGAGGAACCCGAGGATGGTGTGCAAGCTTCAGAGATCCATTTACGGACTGAAGCAGGCTTCGAGGAGCTGGAACCTTTGCTTTGATGAGAAAATCAAAAGGTTTGGTTTCTCACAGAATGAAGACGAGCCATGTGTTTACAAGAAGGCTAGTGGGAGCACAGTTGTATTTCTAGTGCTGTACGTGGATGAAATTCTCCTTATAGGGAATGACGTTCCTACCCTGTAAGACGTTAAGTCTTGGCTAGGAACGCAATTTTCTATGAAGGAGCTAGGAGAAGCGGTCTATATTTTAAGTATCAAGATCTATAGAGATAGATCGAGGCGTCTTCTAGGATTGTGTCAGAGTACTTACATCGATAAGGTCTTGAAACGGTTCAAGATGCAAGATTCCAAGAAAGGAACCTTACCGATGAGCAGTGGCACAGTTCTCTGCAAGAGTCAGTGTCCTACGACAGCTGATGAGCGAGAATGCATGGATCGGATTCCATATGCTTCGACAATTGGATCCATCATGTATGCCATGTTTTGTACTCGACCGGATGTATCCTACGCGTTGAGCATTACGAGTAGATACCAGTCAGATCCAGGTGAGTCGCACTGGATCGCCATCAAGAACATGCTTAAGTACTTGAGAAGGATTAAGGATGTGTTCTTGGTGTACGGTGAATCGGAAGACGAGCTCGCTGTAAAGGGTTACACCGATGCTAGCTTCCAGTCAGACCCGGATGACTACAGATCGCAGTCTAGCTATGTTTTCTGCTTGAACGGAGGCGTTGTTAACTGGAAGAGTTCCAAGCAAGCGACCGTTGCAGATTCTACTACAGAAACTGAGTATATTGCAGCGTCGGACGCATCAAAGGAAGCTGTTTGGATCAGAAAGTTTGTTGGTGACTGGGGTGTCATTCCTAGTGCTGATAGCCCCATTGCTCTATATTGGGACAACAATGGAGCGATCGCACAAGCGAAAGAACCCAGATCCCATCAATGATCCAAACACATACTCAGACGATTTCACCTTATCAGGGAGATCATAGACAGAGGAGTCTGCACATTTGCAGAGTGTCGACAGATGACAACATGTCCGATCCGTTGACGAAGCCTCTCCCTTCGTCGAAGCATGCGGGTCATGTTAGGGATATGGGCATTAGATATTTAGCAGTCCATGATTAGAGCAAGTGGGAGATTGTTGGTTTAGTGCTCTATGATGTACTGTTTGCGAGCTTTATTTGGATGCATTTGATGTATTGACACTTTCTATAGTTTATGGATGAGTGTTTGATTCATTACGTATTGTGCATGCTTTAATATGTTATGAAATCCATGTATTGTTATGAACAATACTAAACTCCCTAGTCATGTATCATTGTGGGAATAATGATATACCAAGACTAGTATGATGTGTGATTGATGATCATATATATGATCATAGGTATTGGATACGATCACAGTCTGGCTATGTTTTCTGCTTGGACGGAGGCGCTGTTA
The DNA here is from genome assembly GCF_000463585.1 of Tarenaya hassleriana. Taxonomy (NCBI): domain Eukaryota; kingdom Viridiplantae; phylum Streptophyta; class Magnoliopsida; order Brassicales; family Cleomaceae; genus Tarenaya; species Tarenaya hassleriana. The sequence continues at coordinate 7,081 of NW_010967955.1, read as the reverse complement.
GGTGGAAGAGTTTCAAGCAAGCGACCGTTTAAGATTCTACAACAGAAGCTGAGTATATTGCAGCGTCGGCCGCGGCAAAGGAAGCTGTTTGGATCAAGAAGTTTGTTGGCGACTTGGGTGTCATTCCTAGTGCTGATAGCCCCATTGCTCTATATTGTGACAACAATGGAGCGATCGCACAAGCGAAAGAACCCAGATCCCATCAACGATCCAAACACATACTCAGACGATTTCACTTATCAGGGAGATCATAGACAGAGGAGACGTGCACATTTTGCAGAGTGTCGACAGATGACAACATTGCCGATCCATTGACGAAGCCTCTTCCTTCGTCGAAGCATGAGGGTCATGTTAGGGATATGAGCATTAGATGTTTACCAGTCCATGATTAGAGCAAGTGGGATATTGTTGGTTTAGTGCTCTGTGATGTACTGTTATGCGAACTTTATTAGATATATTTGATATATTGACACTTTCTATCAGTTTATGGATGAGTGTTTGTTTCACTACGTATTGTGCATACTTAATGATTACATGGATGTGCTCAATGATTACATGCAATTTAACGATTCAACAATCATACTTTTCACAAAAACCACACCCTAGAGCACACAACAAGAGGGAGATTATCAGGAAGCAAGAGATCGGAGTAGAAGACGAAGATTACGAAGCCGGGAAATCGATTAAGCATTCTTCCTTTCTTCTATTTTACGATGTTTTGTGTTATTGATATGAACCCTGATATCTCGTTGTTTAGCGAGTAGTCCCATAGCTGTAGGTTAGGGATTTGCTATGTAAGGATCTTTGGTTTTTATTTCCATATTTTGTGGATCTATTTATTCCATTCAGTTTATCGATTAAGCATTCTTCCGTGTGACTGTCACACGTTATCTCCGGACCGACCGGTCCAAGTGTCTGGACCGATCGGTCTGGGTTGGCTGGACCGATCGGTCTAGACCTTCTAGACCGGTCGGTCTGGCCTCCGCTCCACCGGGATTTTCTCGTCTCTTCTCGTGCATTTGTCCTTTCCTGTGAGTGTGACCCTGTAGGCTCATCCGATATAGCAGTATAACCCGAAATCTCTATTCCGGATATACAAGTCATAGGCGGTCTCTAGCAAGACACTATGACTACCTATCATGCATGATCTTGTAGAAACGTTAAAACGCTTACCTCAATCGATCCGGGGCATGTATCAATTGATGTGTTCGTCCGATCACTGTAGGCAGGAAGAATACCTTGC
>NW_010967955.1:0-5277 GCF_000463585.1 Tarenaya hassleriana | reverse complement strand
ACATCATACTAGTCTTGTTATATCATTATTCCCACAATGATACATGACTAGGGAGCTTAGTATTGTTCATAACAATACATGGATTTCATAACATATTAAAACATGCATAATACGTAATGAATCAAACACTCATCCATAAACTATAGAAAGTGTCAATACATCAAATGTATCTAAGTAAAGCTCGCATAACAGTACATCATAGAGCACTAAACCAACAGGACACTGAGTCTTGCTAAGAGCCACGTTATGTCCCATTGGCAAGGCACCCCTCTTGGAGTCTTACATCTTGAACCGATTTAAGACCTTGTAAATGTATGTACTCTGACTTAGGCCAAGAAGCCTTCTCGATCTATCTCTATAGATCTTGATGCCTAGAATATAGGCGGCTTCTCCTAAGTCTTTCATCGAAAAGACTGATCTTAGCCAGGATTTTACTCCTTGCAAAGTAGGAACATCATTTAAAAACGATGAGCAATATATCATCTACATAAAGCATAAGGAAAACTACTGTGTTCCTACTAACTTTATTGTAAACGCATGGCTCATCTTCGTTTTGTAGGAAGCCAAACGTCTTCACTGCCTCATCAAATCGAAGATTCCAACTCCTTGAAACATGTTTCAGTCCATAAATGGATCTCTGAATCTTGCATACCTTCCTCGGACTCTTAGGATCGACAAAACCCTCGGGTTGTGTCATGTACACATCCTCGAGCAGATTCCCGTTAAGGAATGCGGTCTTGACATCCATCTGCCATATCTCGTAGTCATAATACGCAGCTATGGCCAGCAGAATCCGTATGGATTTAAGCATCACGACTGGTGAAAAGTTTTCATCATAACCTATACCATGAATCTGCCGAAACCCTTTCGCGACGAGTCGTGCCTTATAGGTATGCACGATGCCATCCATGTCGGTTTTTTTCTTGAAAACCCATTTGCATCCAATGGTCTTAATACAATCGAACGAATCGACCAAAGTCCACATGGATTGCATCTCAGACTCCATGACCTAGTGCCATTTCTCGGAATCGGAACTCGCCACAGCCTTTGAATACGACTAGGCTCGTCATGTTCTAACAACATGAGTTCGTCATTTCCAGTCACAAGAAAACCGTATCTTGTAGGCTCTTGACGAATTCTACCAGATCTCCCAGGTCCACTAGGAGGTGCCGTCTCAACAACTTATGATACAGGTTGAGCTGTTTCGACCTGTTCATCCGGTTCTTCGACTACTTATGGTTCTCGAACTTCTTCGAGATCTATTCTACTCCCACTGACTCTCTTGGAGACGAACTCTCTCTCCAAGAAAGATCCATTCCGAGCAACAAACACTTTGTTCTCGGATGGGTTGTAGAACCAGTACCCTTTTGTTTCATTAGGGTAATCCACAAATATGCATTTATCAAATTTGGCGGATAGCTTATCAGAAGCTAGACGTTTCATAAACGTCGCATCCCCAAATCTTCATAAACGCTAACCTGGGACGCTTTCCAGTCCATATCTCATATGGTGTCTTTTGAACCGACTTTGTTGGACAGTTCTTCAGTATAAGCGAAGCCGTTTCCAGAGCGTAGTCCCAGAAGGATTTAGGAAGATCGACCAGACTCATCATAGACCGTACCATATCTAATAAGGTTCGGTTCCTCCTCTCAGACACGCCATTCCACTGTGGTGTTCCAGGTAGAGTCTACTGTGAGACAATCCCACAATCTGCCAACCCATGGCCATCTAACGTCCTATAATGCCTAGAATGTGAGAAGAATTGTGATGCACGACGTTATAAAACCGGTGAAAAACCCGTGTGATCATCTCATCAAGTAGACATAACCGTACCTACTGAAATCATCAGTAAATGTAACAAAGTACAGATAACCTCCTCTAGCGGGTGAGCTCATAGGATCGCATACATCAGTATGTATAAGTTTTAGCAACTCCGTAGCCCTTTCTCCTTTTCTAGAAAAAGGAGATTTTGTCATCTTGCCCATCAAACAAGAATCGCACGATTCGATTGATTCATAATCAAAAGAATCAATAAGTCCATCAGAATGAAGCTTCACTATGCGTTTCTCATTGATGTGACCAAGTCGACAATGCCAGAGATAGGTCGGGTTTAAGTCGTTCGGCTTAAACCGCTTGGTACTAACGTTATAGATCAAACTGTGTCCAGACGGTTTATCATCCAAAATATAAAGGCCATTAAACAGGTAACCATTACCATAAAATAAAGCGCCTCTATAAATAGATAAAGTTTTGTTCTCAATGACAAAACGAAAACCATCAGAATCCAAACATGAAATCGAAATAATATTCCTGCTAATGGCAGGTACAAAATAACAATCATGTAATTCTAACACAAGTCCAGAAGGTAAAGTAAGATCATAAGTCCCGACGGTCAACGCAGCAACTCTTGCTTCATTCCCGACGCGGAGATCTACTTCTCCTTTCGCTAGGTGCCTACTTCTTCTTAGGGCCTGCACATTTCCAGAAATGTGTGAGACACATCCGGTATCTAATACCCATGATGTAGAAGTAAACAAATTAGCCTCTATAACGAAGATACATGAAGATGAAGCTTCTGCAAGCTTCTTCCTCTTCAGATATTCCAGGTAGAGTTTGCAGTTTCTGCGCCAATGCCAAATAGCATGGCAGAAATGACACTCTCCCTTCTCAGCCTTAGACTTAGGCTCGGCGGCAACCATTGTCGTCTTGTCCTTGCCTTTCTTGCCCTTGAAACGTTTCCTTTTGTTGGAACTCTTTCCAACCACTAGGACACTCTTCTCGACTTTGATGTTCTGCTCGGCCGATCGCAACATCCCATGTAGCTCGGTCAAGTCCTTCTTCATCCCATGCATGTTGTAGTTCATGAAAAACTGGTCAAAACTGTCCGGCAGGGATTGAAGAACTAGGTCTACTGCTACTGCCAATTCAGGACTAACCTCCAACCCTAGTCTGTCAAGATCCTCTAGATAACCCTTCATCTTGAGGATATGAGTACTCACGGGTGAACCATTGGTCATCTTACAGTTGACCACGTTCTTAAGAACGTTAAATCGTTCGACCCTTGCCTATTCCTCAAACATAGTCCTGAGATGCTCGATCATCTCGAAGGCATCAGTTCCTCCGAGCATCAGGCAGATCACGTCCAGGTTGTCATTGATGTGCTTCTGGTAAGTGTCTCTGACAGCCCTGGGCGCATTGGCCGCTGGTTCATCCTCAGGAACTGCTTCTTCCAGCACATAGAGCTTCCGCTCATGCCTGAGAACAATTCTCAGGTTGCGGTACTAGTCGAGAAAGTTTCCACCAGTGAGTCTCTCCCGATCCAGGATGGATCGCATGGAGAGATTAGCCAGATTACCTGAAACAGTCATATTCTACAGAAAAAGACAAACAGACAGGAAACATGCAAGTCGCTTAGTACACATACTATCACAGACAATAGATGCAATATGGCAGGCTCCCATTAAGAAAAACACACTCAATGAGTTTCTAAGTGAGCTAGGATCCATATTTCACGTTTTTGGGTCAACTAGGGCATGACGCTCGAAAACATGCTATTTAGGTAGACAACACATTGTCAATCATATCATATATGACACCTAGATGAGTATGGGATAGTGATATGCTATCACCGCATGTTCTTCATCCCATCCTTACCATTAGGTCCAAGTCCGACTTGATAACCCAATTCAAGCTCAACCATATTCGAGCTATGAGAATCACAATTTCTCCATATTGCTTCACCAAGATAGTCAGGCACGCTCAGCTAGGGCATGACCCATAACCATGACGATCGAGGCCTTGACATTTGCTCTACTAATGGGCTGTAATAGCTTGAGATTGATCATGAGGAAGAGGACAAAATTTTGGACTTGAGAAGTGTATGTGGTCCAGTCCGGAGCTGACCAGAATCTGGTCCGCCAGACTGACCTCAGTCAGCTTCTCTGGTCCGCCCTTCTGGCATTTTTCGAGAAAATTATGAGCTTGGTCACGAGCTGACCAAATTTGGTCAGCCCCGGACCAACTCAATCCGTCTCTCCTGCTCCGAGCTGACCTGGAATCGGAGTCAGTTCAAAACTGGGTTTGGTCCGAGGCTGACCAAACTTGGTCAGCTCCGGACCAACTCAGTCTGTTCCCTTGGTCAGCTCGGCGTTCGTCGTCTCGGACCTGTGTTTGTTCACGCTTGGTCCGCCAGACCAACTTTTGGTCCGGGGCTGACCAGCGTGAACTTTGATCCTCCTGACCAAACGTTTGGTCCGAAATCTGATCTGCCTGCTGGTCCGGCTGACCAACATCTTGGTCCGGCTGACCGCGAGCAGATCAGATTTGTTGGTTGTGATGCTCTAGGATGATCCGTGATATGACATTTTGACTTTGTATTGATTCATTGATTTATGAATGCATTACTTTTCCCGTTATATGATTAGCATGTTTGTTATATTACGGTAAATATCCTTGAATCATTGCAGATGATTCTAAATTCCCTGGTCAGTTATCATTGTGGGAACAATGATGAATTAAGACCAGCATGATGTGTGATAGATGATTATGATCATATGCATTAGATGCAAATCACAATCATGGGTTCTCGTTTGGAACGAGTTACTGGATGACCCGCATGAGATTGTCACATGGACACGAGTCATGACTTGAATCTCATACAGCGGTTCGTTCTTGGATCCTCAGACCTGAGATGTCTAGAGTATCTGATATGAGGAGTGACGTGTCTTGACTGCGTCAAACGTCGTCTTTAACCGGATGATCACAACGGCGTTGCTCAGATACGTTCACGAATCATATGCAGATAGTAGACATGCAATACGGGACTTGTCACCTCCTACGCAGGAGAGATGTCGCTGGGCCCCTCGTGGAAATCGGACTGTGAAAATGCGTGGCCACGCTATAGATGAATGTACATCTATATTATCAGTCGGTTTGCCTAGACGAGTAAGCGGTTGAACTTGAAGGGTGACTCATACCATGCCCTTGTTCAACATACGACATCGTGAGACAAAGGATCAGAACTCGAACTAATGCTGGCTTTGTTAGATCACCTCTAACTCTATTCTAGGTGGGTGGTCATGGCGTCTTGCTAGAGGCTAACCATGACTTGTGGTTCGGAAAAGGTTCCCGAAGCCACTGCCACTTCAAATGGGCCTACAGGGTCACACACCATTAGGGATGGATCACACGTGAAGAGAACAACGCGAGAAAAGAGCGACGAAGCGATCTGGAAGAGTTCCGCTGAGGAACGTTCGTTCCGCTGAGGAACGGACGAAC
>NW_010967954.1:0-521 GCF_000463585.1 Tarenaya hassleriana | reverse complement strand
TTGCGATACTGATCGCGTTGTATTTCCGCTGCTTACTCTGATTTGATTTAAAATATTTTTGGATTTCGTATTTTCGTTTCCGCGGTTTATTATTTTATTGTATATCGTCTATGTGGCACAACCTGTATACTATACATGGGTTACGGGTGTCACAACTTTTGGTATCAGAGCCACGTTCTTTCCTCGGGAAGGAATCGTGCCCGTTACCCAACGGATTTCTACGAAAAATGTTTTCAAACCATGTCCGAAGAAAATCCTCACATGTCGAGGTCCGTACATTGACGATGCAGTTATCGGTCGTCAGTTGCTAAACTGTCTTAAATGTGGTGTGGTGAAATGGCGCCACGATGTGCTAGGCTTGCAGCGAGAGCTGACGACATTCCTGACCAGGCTCCACTGCCTAACCCGGGAGACGAAGGATGGAGGGCCGAGTTTCGTCAGTTTCAGGAGACCGTGTGGCAGCACCTGGCTGCCCACGCCCCACCACCACCTCCGGTGAGAGACCCGGAGCCGAGGGAGGA
>NW_010967953.1:0-521 GCF_000463585.1 Tarenaya hassleriana | reverse complement strand
TTCAGATCAGTTTCGGGTCTGATCGGGGCCGAGAACACCGGAGAACGTGATCTGATCACGTCCCCGGACCCTAGACCGTCCGTTCTAGGTAAGACGGAACGGACGGTCCAAGGGTGGCGGACTAAGGTGAGACCGAAGGGTCTAGAACGTCCGTTCTGTGACTGCGAACGGACCGTCCGTTCTGCTTCATGGACCGTCCGTTCTGGTCACCTTAGAACGCCCGTTCTGCCAACTGGAATGTCCGTTCTGCATTCAGAACGGACGGTCCGAAGTCCAGATTCCGAAAAGTTTCGTTTTCAAGGTCCGATTATGCAATCGTTGCTTATTCTGATCAACTGTAACTCAAATAGACATGATTTATTCTTATGGATGGTCCATGGTGAATGAATACATGTAACTTGATCGAGATATGGTATATGCTTGATTGAGTGGGAGCTTCGAGATTGGGAATACATAATCAAATGGATGGTCTGTTCGGATTATGTACAATCAATGCACAGAAACCGGTTAGATCTAGGAGC
>NW_010967952.1:0-521 GCF_000463585.1 Tarenaya hassleriana | reverse complement strand
GCCCCTGAAAACGTGACGGATTCTGAGGGATTCTGGGAGCGCTCTGCTGCTGCGCATTCAATGCTCCGCTTGGGTTTCCGTAGGACAAACCAGGATGGTTCCTAGGCGCGCTCGGGTTGTAGAGGTGTGAAGGATTCTGGTATTGATTCCTTCCTATGTAGTTGACGTCCTCAACCGATTCTTCTTCTGATGTGGCCTGATTAACCAGAAACATTCTAGGCTGGACTTTGTGCGGGCTAGATGTATTCTTAAGTCCCATATGTTGTTTGATCGCCGATAAATCAGACATGACTGCTTTCAAAGCAGCGGACTCGCCCAAATCTACCCGTCCTGTAGAGCAATATTATTTTATTTATTTATTTACTAATAAGTCCCGTCCTGTAGAGCGTCTGATGCTTTCTCCTGACATCCCTCTTGCCTTAGCCATCTTAGCAATCTGCATCTCTAGGGTGTCAAAGGAAATGTCATATACACTCCCTCCACAAGCTGCGTCAATCCATGCTCTAGTATCGTCTTTCAGT
>NW_010967951.1:0-521 GCF_000463585.1 Tarenaya hassleriana | reverse complement strand
TCGTACCTAGATTTTTACCTTTCTGTAGAATTTCTCTATTGAACGCTAGCACCTCGGGTTTTTAGGACGTTGAAGTTGAAGGACGTCGTTTTTCTCTTCCCTCTTTTTTTTCTTTTCTTCTGTATTTTTTTTTCTTTTTATGCGATGTCCGACCCACAACTTAGACCCGAACCATCAATTGATGCACTCATGTCCTCGAACGATTTTCGTTGACGAGATTTTGACAGCGGAGTGTCGAGATGCTTTATTTTCCCAAGGCATTTGTTGAACTAGATTTCATTGACCTGCAAGACTCGGAAAAGGTTCTAAAAGAAACAATAACCTGGATATAGTCGTTTCAACTCCGTAGGTTCCAAATAACAACCCTATCCCACAAACTTTATATAGAAAGTCTGGAGAACTATCAATTCGACACGGTTCAACCACGTTCTACAAAGTCACTAGATCATCAAGATAGTTTTACTCTATCATCCCACAAATCTTCCAAATGATGTTCAAAACGGGTTTTCGAGGTATGCACG
>NW_010967950.1:0-521 GCF_000463585.1 Tarenaya hassleriana | reverse complement strand
GCGTCGAAACATGTTTAGAATGCATCCAAACATAGTTAGAGTGCATCCAAAAACGTTTAGATTGAGTCCAAAAACGTTTAGAGTGCATCGAAATATTTTTAGAATTCGTCTAAACATGTTTTGAGTGCATTTAAACACATTTAGAGTGCATCCAAACATGTTTAGAGTGCGTTCAAACACTTTTAGAGTGCATCCAAACATGTTTAGAGTATATCGAAACATTTTTAGAGTGCATCCAAACATGTTTAGGGTGCGTCGAAACATACTTAGAGTGCATCCAAACACGTTTAGAATGCGTTCAAACATTTTTAGAGTGCATCCAAACATGTTTAGAGTACATCGAAACATTTTTAGAGTGCATCCAAACATGTTTAGAGTGCGTCGAAACATGTTTAGAATGCATCCAAACATAATTAGAGTGCATCCAAAAACGTTTAGAGTGAGTCCAAAAACGTTTAGAGTGTTGACGGACAAGAAGAAAACGTGGAGAGTTCAGAGACTTATTATGATTCAGAAGATAA
>NW_010967949.1:0-521 GCF_000463585.1 Tarenaya hassleriana | reverse complement strand
ATTGACCTGAAAGACTCGAAAAAGGTTCTAAATGGAACGTATGGCCTGGATATAGTCGTTTTAACTCCGTAGGTTCCAAATAACAACCCCATCCCACAAACTGTATATAGAAAGTCTGGAGAACTATAAATTCGAGCCAGTTCAACCACGTTCTACAAAGTCACTAGATCATCAAGATGTTCCTACTCTATCATCCCACAAATATTCCAAATGATGTTCAAAACGGGTTTTCGAGGTATGCACGTGAACTTATATGAACCTAATTCTATATGCCAATGCAATCATGCATATCCTAACAAAAACCCAACTATATGAAAATATAAAGCCGTGTGAATGCAACTAATGCAAAGTGATATGCAAAAGTGAAATTTTTTTCCTAAATCTATATGCCACGATAAAATGCACCTAAATTAAATGAAATCCTAAGTAGATAGGTCTGAATGTGTGAAGGATCTATCCACCCCCAGACTTAAACCATACACCGTCCATGGTGTAGACTCTCGCCCGGAAAAGTAGAATCG
>NW_010967948.1:0-521 GCF_000463585.1 Tarenaya hassleriana | reverse complement strand
AAACAGCAGCGCTTATACTGAACAACTGTCCAACAAAGTCGGTTCAGAAGACTCCATATGAAATATGGACTGGGAAGCGTCCCAGGTTAGCATTCATGAAGATTTGGGGATGTGACGTTTACGTGAAACGTCTGGCTTCTGACAAGCTATCCGCCAAGTCTGATAAATGCATGTTTGTGGGTTACCCTAAGGAAACTAAAGGGTACTGGTTCTACAACCCATCTGAGAACAAAGTGTTGGTTGGTCGGAATGGATCTTTCTTGGAGAGAGAGTTCGTCTCCAAGAGAGTCAGTGGGAGTAGAATAGATCTCGAAGAAGTTCGAGAACCACAAACAGTCGAAGAACCGAACGAACAGGTCGAAACAGTCCAACCTGTATCACGAGTTGTACCTCCTAGTGAATCTCGGAGATCTGGTAGAATTCGCCAAGAGCCTACAAGATACGGATTTCTTGTGACTGAAAACGACGAACTTATGTTGTTAGAACATGACGAGCCTACGTCGTATTCAGAGGCTGTGGCG
>NW_010967947.1:0-521 GCF_000463585.1 Tarenaya hassleriana | reverse complement strand
AATCCGACATTGGAGCAGAAAGTTATGAGCAAATCTGTCAAGCATGTTCGAGTCGAAGAATCGACACGTACCGTGTTGAATTCGACACGGCCGTGTTGTGTCCGTGCTGAAAAAAGTTAAGTTTTGCTCAGAGAATTGATACGCACTGTGTTGTCATTCGACACGGCCGTGTTGATTCAAACTCGCCCGTGTTTAGCCCATGTCTAAAGTACAGATTTGTAACAGAGAATTGACACAGACCGTGTTGCATTCGACACGACCATGTTGCATTACGGGAAAAATTCCTATTTTGCATCCGGACTTCCGTTTTCAGCAAAGGAAGAAACGAGCCGCCAAGCCAATAATGAGAGGATGTCTTAGACTTCAGAAATCATCGAGAGATCACAATAGAAGCCAGAGAACCCGAGAGAGAATCAAGACGGAGTTTCCCAGGAGCAGAGATTGAAGAATCGTCGTCGAGAGATCGCTGCGAGTTTTCTTTATCTGTTTCTATGTTTCTTCTTATTGATTTGAACTCGTTC
>NW_010967946.1:44368-44739 GCF_000463585.1 Tarenaya hassleriana | reverse complement strand
TGGTAGTTGATCATTAATAGAATCTGCATTTGTTTTGTACGTTCTGTTTATCTTTTTTGTACGACATGGCGTCAACCGGTAGCATACCGAGTTTGACAATGCGATCTATCCTTGAGAAGGATAAGCTGACAGGGACGAACTTCTTAGACTGGTATCGAAACTTGAGAATTGTTCTCAAGCACGATAAGAAGACTTACGTCCTGGAAGGGGCTCTACCACCAGAGCCTGCAGCCAATGCCACGAGAGCCATCAAGGATGCTTGGTTGAAGCATCAGACTGATGACATCGAGATCTCCTGTCTCATCTTGGGAAGCATGGCCCCGAATCTGCAGAGGCAGTTTGAGGGGAAGAGCTCGTATGATCACGAATAA
>NW_010967946.1:43877-44112 GCF_000463585.1 Tarenaya hassleriana | reverse complement strand
AACTGCATGGGATGCTGAAATCGGCCGAGCAGGATATCGTGGTGCCCAAGACTGTACTTGCTGTTGAGAACAACTCCGGCAAGAAGCGGCGGGGAACAGTCACCCTTATCGGGCTTAGGCTTAGACGTAGAGGCAACTTTTGCCTTTTTCGCCGCCTTCTTTTTGGCTTTTCCCCGCCGCTTCTTGCCGGAGTTGTTCTCAACAACAAGCACAGTCTTGGGCACCACGATATCCT
>NW_010967946.1:21769-28562 GCF_000463585.1 Tarenaya hassleriana | reverse complement strand
TTCCAACGGATATCCGTTGGAAATACCGTTGGAAAATTTCAACCCTAATTTTTTCAATTGAATACGTTGAAAATTCCGTTAAAAATTTCCAACGGGCAATTCCAACGGATATCCGTTGGAAATTTTCAACGGATTTTTAACGGAAATCACCGTTGAAATGCCGTTGAAAACCGTTGAAAATCCGTTGAAAAATTTCCAACGGATAAATCCGTTGGAAAATTCGTTGGAATTTGCTGATTTTTTTGTAGTGTGTGGAAACACTTGGGGTGCATTTTTCTGATAGAATTCACGTTGTAAAAGGGAACAAACTCAGGGGGAGTTGTGTTCGTGGGTTGGATTAAGTTCGAACAAAAAATAGTTGTAACTCATGATCTTTACAAGTGAATAGAATCAGTGGTTTGTTGAAGAGTGCGTATTCGTTAACTTTTTCAATTGGTATCAGAGCGTTGGTCACTGATCGTAGGATTATTCCCTCTCATATCAGTGTGGGACGAGCAATACGCACAATGCAGATACTAAAGGAGTTACAAGCCTTTGGAAGATCGTTATTGCTTGATGCAGACAACTATGAGTATTGGAAGGTCAGGATTATGAATCTTATCAAAGGAGTTGATGAGGATGCATGGATCACATTTCAGAAGGGGTGGACGATTCCAAAAGCTGTCATTGATGGAGTGGATGTAATGTCCCGATTCCCGAATAAATTATTTAATTTAATTTCGGAAATACAATAGTGTAAAACAAGCCTCAAAATATAAGATGATTGGTATAAACATCGAATCAAAGGACAAGTGGGGCTAAAACATCGAAAAAACGAAGAAAAAATGGTTTAGACCGATCGGTCTAGAGGTAGACCGACCGGTCCAGCGAAAAACGGAGAGAAAGACACGTGATGTCGTCCCGCCCGGATGGACCAGGGTGCAGACCGGATGGTCTGCACGTTCGCGAAACAAAACGGACGGACCAACACCAGAACGGACGGTCTGGGGCTTGGGGGAAAAAGGGGCCCAAATTTCAAATTTCTGATTTTCTTCCACCTTTCGGCCGCGATTATTGCACGACGTCTCGACCCCACGCGCTACCAGCTGCCACCCCTATCTAGTGGACGACACCCTCTAGCCCTCCTGGCCACTCTAGCACCCTTAGGCCGTGAGAAGATGCCCATTTAACCGGCCTAAACAGAGTGACAAAGTCATCTTCGGGCAGAAAACTGAGACTGCGAAAAAAGAGAGAAGGAGAGAGTTGCAGGATGAACAGGGACGAGGAGAGCTCGAAGAACCTTAGAGGGGCGGGCGTAGAAGGATCCTAGAGAGTTTCAGAGCCTAGAACGACCCGTAGAACTCGCACAGGCTCGGACAAGATAACATATCGCAGAAACACCGAGTGGTTTGGATTGTGTTTGTGAGATTCTATTTTCATGATTTATGGTGTAGACTAGTGATTCTGCAAGAGTTAAGCACCTAGGAATGTTAAATATTGAGTGGGTAACGATTGGAACTGAAATCGGATCAAAATTTGGGCAAAAATGGCAGAAAATCGGACTGAATCGCGTGAGGAAGACAAAGTCCTGGGTCCCAGACCTTCAGGTCTCCGTGTGTAGACCATTCGGTCTGGGACAAGACAGATCGAACATGTAGAGCGAGCTGGGTCGACCGTTCCAGCAGGACCTAGACCGCCCGGTCTGAGAAACAAGAGAGAACGGACGTTCCGAGTGCGCGGGACCACCCGGTCTGGACTACGTAGAACGGACGGTCCGAAAAAAGCTGGACCACCCGGTCCGGACCATCTAGAACGGACGGTCCAAGACTAAAAACCGAACCAGATGCATACGCGAAGACCGGACGGTCTACTCATAGACCGACCGGTCCAGACAAACCTCAAAATGGGTGGACCATTCGGTCTACTACGTGGGCCGAACGGACTGGCTACAACCCCGACTATAGATTCAAATGGATTAAACTATAATACGGTGTTAAATTATAATCAAACGAAATAGGATAAAACAAGTATGTCGAACGAATATGAAAAAGGTAGAAGTGCATAAAAGGAAAGGAATTAAACCACAAACCGAAGTGAATACGAAAGATAAAATCTAGAGAAAAACTCGGAAATAGTGATATAGATATAATGGATAAATAGTTATGATGATGCATGTGATTGAATGAGTAATGGAACCCGTACTTAGTACCAGTTGACGGCGTGAGTCAGTACTAGTACGGAGACGTGTGGATATGGAACCAGTGCTGGTTGACGACCTTGGAGTCAACACTGGTGTGGGTTTCGGTAGTTGTACCAGTTGACGAACTTGGAGTCAGTACTATTACAAAAATGTAACACTAGTACAGGTTGACGATGTGGAGTCAGTACTTGTGTTGTTGTGTGGACGTTTCCATAGCGGTGCCGGTCGACGAAGAGGAGTCAGTACCGTCATGGGAATGTGTAGTGAAGCTAGTACCGGTTGACGACGTGGAGTCAGTACTAGTGAATCTGTGTGGTCGTCTCTGTAATAGTACCGGTTGACGATGTGGAGTCAGTACTATTACAGAGAAGCAGGGTGGAATCTAGTACCGGTAGACGAATTGAGTCAGTACTAGATGAGACCGAAAGGAAATGGTACCTGATGGTGCCGGTTGACGACTTGAGTCAGTACTGTCAAGTATCAGAAATGCATGGGATAATGATAATGAATTAAAATGATTATTGAGAAAATATTGAATGGATAAAATAAGAAAATTCTTGTATTGAGAGATTAGTTGGCACCGTTCTCCATGAGAATGGGCTCTCCGGGCTCAACCTGAGCCATTCACTAAGCATTATGCTTAGCCCTCCGTTGTTGAATTTTTCAGATCCCGAGGAGCTCGAGTAGCGCACTTGTGACGGCGACGACCTGGGAAAAGTAACATCATGTACGAACATTTTATCTTTCTTTCGTATGTTTTGGACTGTGGAACAAGGTTCCATGTGAAGACGGATGTGTTTAATTACGTTTTTGGACATGTGTTGTTTTTAAGCAACGTGTGGTGTGTTTATTCCGCAGCGTATCTTTATGAAAAATGATTTGTAATTTCCCGTACTTTCGGTTTTATTATATTTTATTGATTTCGTCCATGTGGCATATCCTGTTCACGGGATACGAGATTCGGGTGTCACAACTTTTGGTATCAGAGCAACGTTCCATCCACGGGAAAGAACAACTCCTTACCTTAAGGTTTTACACTGACAAATGTTTTTTTATAATCATTTCTAAAAGTAAACCGTTTTACAAAGGACCGTACATGATGATGCTCTACTAGTCGTCATTGACTAAGTATAAACACGTGGTGCAGTGAAATGGCACCACGACGTGCTCGGTCAATAACAGGAGATAACAGTGCCTAACCATGACCCTCGTACTGATGGGCTTAAGAAGTTCCAAGAAGAGATGCGGAACGAGCCGAGGAACGAGTTGCGGGTGTTCCAGGAGGCAATGATGCAAACGCTGAGGGCGCACATCTCGCCTCCACCACCGGCAAGAGAACCGGAGCCCATGGGGGAGGACTTACATCTACCACCACCTGTGGACCCAGCAGTCAGGGAGTATCTTCCTTTCATCCGGGAATTGCGAGCCATGCATACTCCGCGCTTCGAAGGCTCACTGAGTCCGGAAGCTGCAGAAGAGTGGCTAATTACCATTGCTCGAGACTTGGAATATATCCAATGCCCTCATCGCCACCGAGCTATGATAGCGAGCCATCACCTGGCGCGGCAGGCTCGACACTGGTGGGAGAAGGTAGTGCAGGAGATGCCCGAAGGACACCGCTTTACCTATGGCCACCAGAACCAGGAACACCGTTATACGAAATTCTTGCAGCTGCAACAAGGGAACATGACGGTACGCGAATATGAAGCGGAGTTCACCCGTTTGCTGACCTATGAAGGACATCTGGTGCCTACGGAGAGGACAAAGATCCAAAAGTTCATTGCTGGACTGCGACCCTATCTTCGCAGGAAGATAGAACTCCACGAGTACCAACGCTAAGTCGCTACATCAGCCAGCTGGTGAAGGCGAAGCGAGGAGAAAAGGAAGAGAAGGAGGAGCGCATCCGAGATCGGAGCCCTTATAGGCGATTCTCTGACACCCGACCTTCGGGAAAGGTCAGCCAGACGAGTCAGAGTAGCCAGACACGTGACAAGGGGAAAGCACCAGCTAGTGGCGTGCTACCGCTACCACTACCTTACCGGGGACCGCTGACCTGTTTCTGATGCCAACAGCCGGGAAACTTTGCGGCCAATTGCACAGCACCCGCAGATACCTTGCCGGTGGTCAGACCACCACGACCACCACCGAGGGCTGGAGCAGCCCCGAGAGTTTATGCTCTTGAGGCTGAGGCAGAGGCACAAGAGGAGGAGACCAATCTCGTAGATGACGAAGCTACAACCATTGCAGGTACCCTTCACCTTTGCGATGTTGAATGCTATACATTGTTTGATACTGGGGCTACCCATAGTTTCTTGAGCTTAGAGAAAGCAAATAAACTAGGCATGGATCAGATAGATATGAAGAGTGACTTTATTGTTCGCACACCATCGGGAGAGACACTTCTGGTACATGGGACCCTCCGAGGTGTACCACTGGGTATCTATGGTCGTAACTTAACCGCAGACCTCATAGTGGTGCCGATTGATGGTTCTAGCGTCATACTGGGCATGGATTGGTTGTCGAAGCACCGAGCTCAAATTGATTGCCAGAAGAGGACTATATGGTTTACGGATACAAGCGGTGGGTTTGAATTTCGAGGGAGAGGAGCACCGTCGACAAACCCCATCATTTCGGCGCTCAAGACTGAAAAGATGATCAGGAAGGGAAATGAAGCATTCCTAGTAGTCATCACTGCTACCCAAGAACTGGAACACAAGTTAGAGGATACTCCAATTGCTCGAGAGTTCCCTGATGTCTTCCCGGATGATTTACCAGGATTACCGCCCAACCGAGAGGTGGACTTCACCATTGATGTGCTACCGAGTACCGAACCAATTACCAAGGTTCCTATCGGATGACACCGACAGAAATGGCGGAGTTGAAGGAACAGTTGAACGAATTGATGGAAAAGGGGTTCATACGCCCTAGCGTGTCGCCTTGGGGAGCCAGTGTTGTTCGTGAAGAAGAATGATGGGAGCATGGGATTGTGCATTGACTACCGGGGGCTCAACTAGGTGACAATAAAAAATCGGTACCCGTTGCCGAGAATTAATGAGCTGCTAGATCAACTTCAAGGAGCTAAGTGGTTCTCGAAGATCGATCTGCGATCTGGATACCACCAAATTCAGGTTAAGGCTGAGAACATACAGAAGACAACATTTCGAACTCGATATGGGCACTTTGAATTTGTGGTCATGCAATTTGGACTCACGAATGCCCCCACAGTATTTATGCAGCTGATGAATCGTCTCTTCATGGATTATCTAGACGAGTTTGTCATCATATTCATCGATGACATTCTTATCTATTCGCCAGATCTCCAGACTCATGAGGAGCACTTGTGGAAAACACTGTGGAGATTAAGAGAGAACAAGTTGTATGCGAAGTTCAGCAAGTGCAACTTCTGGTTACAGGAGATTGGATTTCTAGGTCATGTGGTATCCGCTCAGGGAATCCAGGTAGATCCAGCTAAGATCGAGGCAGTCATGGATTGAAAACCCCAACCTCTGCAACCAAAATTAGGAGTTTTCTAGGCCTCGCGGGTTATTACCGAAGGTTTGTGGAAGGGTTTGCTAAGATAGCCCGACCCCTGACAAAGCTCACCGGGAAAAACATTAAGTTTGAATGGACCACGCAACATTGACACGTGAAACACATCGTGGATGTTACCCAGCTCTTACGGTAATCCAAGACGATATGCCACGGCTCCTACTCTCGCGATCACAGGGTAAGGTTCGATGTATCACGATTTCAGCTTCCCGCTCTGTCCGAACCTCGCATGTCCCCACATCACCTGAACTCGGAGGAAAGCATAGTCTCCGACTTCTAGCACGAAGTCCCACCTATGTTGATCGGCATACGATTTCTGCCTGTCCTGCACTGTCTTTAGATGGGCACGAATCCTCCTTATCACCTCCGTGGTCTCTTCCACGATTTCTGGCCCGAATTCTCTACGCTCTCTGATCTCCGTCCAGCACAGTGGTGTTTTGCACGGTCTTCCGTACAAGGCCTCGTATGGAGATACCCCGATGCTCGTGTGATGACTGTTTTGTACGCAAACTCACACAATGTCATATATCAGTCCCAGGGAACTCCCAACTCCATGATACATGCTCTGTGTTGGGTTCCTGGGGGTTCCTAGCATGCGATCTCATCGATCTAGGGTTTGGTTTTAGGTTTCATGCAGCGGAAGAAAAAGATCTAAACCTAGCCAAACGTCACACAAAAACCAATTGTGCAATAACCTGAAAGAACGTGTATATCACCGTGGAAATCGTATACTTATCTCTTTCCTGAAGAAACAGAAGTAAGAGTCGATCCGGGGCCTGTTTAATCACCTAGGACTGAAGTTACAGTCCCTCTACATGTATCCACACCGACGGAAAGGATTCCAAATGCTTTTGGAACCGATCTGCTAGGATCTGTGAAGTATATATCAAGTGAGATCTAATCCCGGGAGCTAAAACTATTAAAGAAACGATTTCTTCTGAGTTTTTGCTCTGTCTTTGGGTTCTGAAAGTGAGTTATACTCTTAGGACGGTGTCCAACACCTCCTTATCAGTTAGAAACTCTAATCCTTGTGAAAAGAGACTTTTTCCGAGTATTGACTCGGTC
>NW_010967946.1:18044-21436 GCF_000463585.1 Tarenaya hassleriana | reverse complement strand
TGTGTGATCCTGTAGGCCCATTCTAAGTGGTAGTGACTTTAGGAACTTTTCCCGAACCACAAGTCATGGTTAGCCTCTAGCAAGACGCCATGACCACCCATTTAGAATTGAGTTAGAGGTGATCTAACCAAGGCATTAACAGCTCGAATTCTGATCCTTTGTCTCACGATATCATAAGTTGAACAAGGGCATGGTTTGAGTCACCCTTCAAGTTCAACCGCTTTCTCGTCTTGGTAAATCGACTAGTAAAATAGATGCAATTTCATCTATAGCGTGGCCACGCGTTTTTCATAGTCCGATTTCCACGAGAGGGCCCAGCGATATCTCTCCTGTTAAGGAGGTGACAAATCCCATATTGCATGTCTACTATCTCCATATGATTCGTGAACGTGTCTGATCAACGCCGTTATGATCATCCGGTTAAAGACGACGTTTGACGCAGTCAAGACACGCCACTCCTCATATCAGATACTCTAGACATCTCAGGTCTGAGGATCCAAGAACGAACCGCTTTATGAGATTCAAGTCATGACTCTGTCCATGTGACAATCTCATGCGGGTCATCCAGTCACTCGTTTACAACGAGTACCCATGATTGTGACATGCATCCAATGCATCGATCATACCTCATGCTAGTCTTAATTCAACATTGTTCCCACAATATTGACTGACTAGGGAGTTTAGAATCATTCTCTAATGATTCAAGGATGCCGAAATATAACAAACATGCCAATCATATAACGGGAATGTAATGCATTCATAAATCAATGAATCAATACAAAGTAAAATGTCATATCATGAATTATCCTAGAGCATTACAACCAACAATCTCCCACTATGCTCTATGATCTATCCTACAAGCATCTAATCCCCATACCCTTAACATGACCATCATGTTTTGACGAAGGGAGAGGCTTCGTCAATGGGTCGGCAATATTATCATCTGTCGACACTCTGCTTATCTTCACGTCTCCTCTGTCGATGATTTCTCTGATCAAGTGAAATCGCCTGAGTATGTGTTTGGATCTCTGGTGTGACCGGGGTTCCTTAGCTTGTGCGATCGCACCATTGTTGCCACAGTATAACTCAATGGGATTTGCAATGCTAGGAATGACGCCCAGGTCTCCCACGAATTTCCTGATCCAAACAGCTTCCTTAGCTGCATCCGATGTTGCTATGTACTCGGCTTCTGTAGTCGAATCTGCCACGGTTGGCTGTTTGGAACTCTTCCAACTGATAGCCCCACCGTTCAGGCATAAAACATAACCTGACTGCGATCTGAATTTATCTCTGTCGGTTTGGAAACTAGCATCGGTATAACCACTTATAGCGAGCTCGTCTTCCAATCCGCCATACACCAAGAACAAATCCTTAGTCCTTCTCAAGTACTTAAGGATGTTCTTGACCGCAATCAGTGAGCCTCACCTGGTGTAGACTGATATCTACTAGTCATACTCAATGCATATGATACATCCGGACGAGTACACAACATGGCGTACATGTTGGATCCAATTGCCGAGGCATATGGAATCCTACTCATGCGCTCTTGCTTATCCTGTGTCTTTCGACACTGAGTCTGCTAAGAGCCACGTCATGTCCCATTGGCAAGGCACCCCCTCTTGGAGTCTTGCATCTTGAACCGATTCAAGGCCTTGTCAATGTATGTACTCTGACTTAGTCCAAGAAGCCTTCTCGATCTATCTCTATAGATCTTGATTCCTAGAATATAGACGGCTTCTCCTAAGTTCTTCATCGAAAAGACTGATCCTAGCCAGGATTTTACTCCTTGCAAGCTAGGAATGTCATTTCCGATGAACAATATATCATCCACATAAAGTACAAGGAAGACCACTGCGCTCCCACTGACCTTCTTATAAATGCATGGTTCATCTTCGTTTTGCAGGAAGCCAAACGTTTTGAATACCTCGTCAAATCGAAGATTCCAGCTCCTCGAAGCCTGCTTCAGTTCATAATGGATCTCTGAAGCTTGCACACCTTTCTCGGACTCTAAGGATCGACAAAACCCTCGGATTGTGTCATGTACACATCCTCGAGCAAATTCCCGTTAAGGAATGTGGTCTTGACGTCCATCTGCCATATCTCATAGTCATAATACGCAGATATGGCCAGCAGAATCCGTATGGATTTAAGCATCACGACTGGTGAAAATGTTTCATCATAGTCTATACCATGAGTCTGCCAAAACCCTTTCGCGACGAGTCGTGCCTTATAGGTATGCACGATGCCATCTATGTCGGTTTTCTTCTTGAAAACCCACTTGCATCCAATGGTCTTAATACCATCGAACGAATCGACAAAAGCCCATACTTTGTTGTCGTACATGGATTGGTTCTCAAACTCCATGGCCTGGTGCCATTTCTCGGAATCGGAACTCGCCACAGCCTCTGAATACAACGTAGGCTCATCATGTTCTAACAACATGAGTTCGTCGTTTCCAGTCACAAGAAATCCATATCTTGTAGGCTCTTGGCAAATTCTACCAGATCTCCGAGAACCACTAGGAGGTGCTGTCTCAACAACTTGTGACACAGGTTGAACTATTTCGACCTGTTCACTCGGTTCTTCGACTATTTGCGGTTCTCGAAATTCTTCGAGATCTATTATACTCCCATTAACTCTCTTGGAGACGAACTCTCTCTCCAAGAAGGATCCATTCCGAGCAACAAACACTTTGTTCTCAGATGGGAACCAGTACCCTTAGTTTCCTTAGGGTAACCCACAAATATGCATTTATCAGACTTGGCGGATAGCTTATCAGAAGCCAGACGTTTCACATAAACGTCGCATCCCCAAATCTTCATAAATGCTAACCTGGGACGCTTCCCAGTCCATATCTCATATGGAGTCTTCTGAGCCGACTTTGTTGGACATTTATTCAGTATAAGCGATGCCGTTTCCAAGGCGTAACCCCAAAAAGATTTAGGAAGATCGACCTGACTCATCATAGACCGTACCATATCTAATAGGGTCCGGTTCCTCCTCTCAGACACGCCATTCCATTGTGGCGTTCCAGGTGGAGTCAGCTGTGAGACAATCCCACAATCTGCTAGATAGTCAGTGAACTCTTGGCTCATATACTCGCCACCTCGATCAGATCGAAGCAACTTGATCGTCTTGCCAAGTTGGTTCTGTACCTCGTTTTTGAAATTCTTGAACAATTCAAGCGTTTCAGACTTATGTCTCATCAAGTAGACATAACCGTACCTACTGAAATCATCAGTAAACGTAACGAAATACAGATAACCTCCTCTAGCGGGCGAGCTCATAGGACCGCACACATCACTATGTATGAGTTCTAGCAACTCCGTAGCCCATTCTCCTTTTCTAGTAAAAGGAGATTTTGTCATCTTGCCCATCAAACAAGAATCACA
>NW_010967946.1:15673-17073 GCF_000463585.1 Tarenaya hassleriana | reverse complement strand
ATCATCATCCTCATGCTTCCAATAAGCATCAATGATCGATCTAGAAGCCGTGGTCAGAGGCTTATCCTTCATAAGGATAGATCGCATGGTGATATAAAACAGATCCCTGCAACAGATATGTTCTACAGAAAAAGACAGACAAACAGACAGAAAATACGCAAGCCGCTTAGTACACATACTAACACAGACAATAGATGCAATATGACAGGGTCCCACTAAGAAAAACACCCTCAATGCGATCATATCGATCTAGGGTTTGGATTACTAGGTTTCATGCAGTGGAAGAATAATCTAAACCTAGTCAAACGTCACACGCAACCAAAATCATCCGTAAAATCCCGTTTAATCGTGTATATCACCGTAGGAATCGAATACTTACCTCTTTCCTAAAGATCTGAAAGTAGCAATCGATCCAGGGCCTGTTTTAATCACCAAGAGCTGAAAGTACATCTCCTCTACACGTATGAATCGAATACTTACCTCTTTCCTGAAGATCTGAAAGTAGCGATCGATCCAGGGCCTGTTTTAATCACCAAGAGCTAAAAGTACAGCTCCTCTGCACGTATCCACACCGACGGGAAGGATTCCAAACGCTTTTGGAACCGATCTGCTAGGATCTGTGAAGTATATGAAGTGGGATCTAATCCCGAGAGCTAGAACTATGAAAGAAACGATTTCTTCTGAGTTTTTGCTCTGTTTTAGGGTTCTTTTCGTCTGTCTTAGGTTGAGGACGGCGTCCAATACCCTTCTTATAAGTTAGAAACCCTAATCCTTGTGAAAAGAGACTTTTTCCGAGTATTGACTCGGTCCGAGTCAGAACTCTGACTCGGTCGAGTCCGAACGAATCAGGCCAAGCCCATTGTCAACTCTTGACTCGGCCCATTGAGTATTGACTCGGTCCGAGTCAAAACTTTGACTCGACCGAGTCAAAACATCAGCCAAGCCCAAAACGCTTTCTGGGCTTCGACCCGCATGGAACTGACTCGGTCCGAGTCAAATACTGACTCGGTCCGAGTCAGAAGGCTGAAAACGTCCCGACACTCTGATTTGATCCGAAAACGGTTTTTCCGACCAAATCCAAGTCTTTCTTTCCGAAACTTTACATATAAGTCAATCCCTAATGGTGTGTGACCCTGTTGGCCCATTCGCAGTGGCAACAGCCTCGAGAACCATTCCCGATCTACAAGTCATGGTTAGCCTCTAGCAAGACGCCATGACCGCCCACGTTGAATTGAGTTAGAGGTGATCTAACTAAGGCAATAACAGCTCGAGTTCTGATCCTTTATCTCCGATATCATATGTTGAACAAGGGCATGGTTTGAGCCACCCTTCAAGTTCAACCGCTTTCTCGTTTTGGCAAATCGACTAATAAAATAGATGCAACTTCATCTATAGCATGG
>NW_010967946.1:14535-14863 GCF_000463585.1 Tarenaya hassleriana | reverse complement strand
TTCAGATTTGTTATTGAGAACAAATGTTTGTCCATTTATAGAGGCGATTTATTCTATGGTAAGGGTTACCAGTTTAATGGCCTTTATGTTTTGGAAGATGAACCATCTGGACACAGGTCGATTTATAATGTTAGTACCAAGTGGTTAAAGCTGAACGACTTAAACCCGACCTATCTCTGGCATTGTCGACTTGGTCACATCAACGAGAAACGCATAGCGAAGCATCATTCTGATGGACTTCTTGATTCTTGTGATTATGAATCAATCGAATCATGCGATTCCTGTTTGATGGGCAAGATGACAAAATCTCTTTTTACTAGAAAAGGAG
>NW_010967946.1:13353-13875 GCF_000463585.1 Tarenaya hassleriana | reverse complement strand
CGTGGGAATCGTATACTTACCTCTTTCCTGAAGAAACGAAAGTAGGAGTCGATCCGGGGCCTGTTTAATCACCTAGGACTGAAGTTATAGTCCCTCTACACGTATCCACACCGATGGGAAGGATTCCAAATGCTTTTGGAACCGATCTGCTAGGATCTGTGAAGTATATCAAGTGGGATCTAATCCCGGAAGCTAAAACTATTAAAGAAACGATTTCTTCTGAGTTTTTGCTATGTCTTTGGGTTCTGAAAGTGAGTTCTACTCTTAGGACGACGTCCAACACCTCCTTATAAGTTAGAAACCCTAATCCTTGTGAAAGAGACTTTTTCCGAGTATTGACTCGGTCCGAGTCAGAACTTTGACTCGGTCGAGTCAGAACTCTGACTCGGTCGAGTCAGAACGAACCAGCCCAAGCCCATTGTCAACTCTTGACTCGTCCCATTTAGTATTGACTCGGTCCGAGTCAAAACTTTGACTCGACCGAGTCAAAACATCAGCCAAGCCCAAAACACTTTCTGGGCT
>NW_010967946.1:10905-12835 GCF_000463585.1 Tarenaya hassleriana | reverse complement strand
TCAGTACAAGTCTTGAGAGATTAGAAAAAACTCAAATGTCAGATACAACCCTCAAAAACAAACTCTTACCCATCAGTACTCTACCTTTCGCATCTCTAGCAACCAGTTGCTCGACGTTGGGCATTGTTACTTTAGGAATTTTACCACCTAAGGAGATATTGATGTTCCAGCAGAATAACCATAACTTTACAATAATAGTCATAGAAATCTACAACCTACGGTGAAATCAGAAGTCAATCTCCAAGAATCACGGGATAGCATCCCGTAAAAAGACAGATTTTTCATACAAAAATGCATATTGCAACGCACAAGAGAGTGATTTAAACCACCTACCTCAAGGAATGTATAAAAACCAGTCATACGGAATAAGAACCTTTGTACAGAAAAAAGAAGAATGGAAGTGAAAACTACCTACAGTTCTAAACTAGCACAGAAAGAACAAGAACAGGAAACAAGGCAAAGACACACAAGATTTATCTCAGCCACGAATACGATACGTACAATTTATTACATTACTTACAAAGATTGTCCGAGCATCAACATCATCCACAGGGCAGATGTTTGTCGAAATTCCAGCAAACAGTAGAGCATCTTAGACCAACACGTGGTGCAAAAGATATCAGTGTTTTTCAGAATCAAGTTTCAACAAAACCTACGGCTAAAAATATTTCCAACTCACCTGGAGCAGATGTCAGTGTCTTTGGACCTTTTTGCTGGGTATCAGTAAGCATGTCGCTGGTTCAAGACAAACCCTTAATGTGTTCCTACACAAGTGTAATTAAGATTTACTGTTTACTAGGAAAAAAGATAATAATAACAATATCTCCCGTCTCAACTCTTGATCGTCCGGCACACATAGCCGATTACCTAGGTGCAATGCTCCTTTCTCATCGATACGATATCCCTTACGACTGTACTCCTCTATACCATCCATGTACCGAGCAAGCAAAGGATCGTTACGCTATCCAGCGACCGCTCGTTCTGCAAAGGTCGGTGTCAACTCTCCCGGTGTCAAGGTCAAATGTCCCAGCATGGCTACCAATTCAGAAGCATCTGTTGGTTGTGATGCTCTAGGATGATCCGTGATATGACACCTTGACTTTGTATTGATTCATTGGTTCACCTTGCCCTCTACACGTATCCACACCTCGGGATGGATTCCAACCTTTGGAAATTGTCTGCTAGGACTCGAATCTTCTATTCGATGATGTGGTTTGAGAAAAATGAGATTTAGATCACTTCTTCAACCCTCTAGACTCTCCAAAAAGTTCTGAAGAAGTTCTCTTTTTCGGCTCATTAGTGTTAGGGTTATTAATCTCCTATTATTCTAGTGATTAACCCTAATTCCGAACTTTAAAACTAAATCCGAAACCCAGACCGAACAGACTGCTTAGTAGTGCGTTCGGTCTGGACACTTGGTCCGTTCGAGCCAATCATTTGACTAGATCCGTTCGGTCCGACGGGTCAGTCCGTTCGGTCCAACACTTGGTCCGTTCGGACTGAACTATCTAGTCCGTTCGGTCCAACAATTTGGTCCGTTCGGACTAGATGCTCTGGTCCGTTCGGTCCACTACTAGACCGGACGGTCCAGACCTCTGTCCAGATTTCTCGACATTTTCTCGTGCATTTGTCCTTCCCTGTGTGTGTGACCCTGTAGGCTCATTCGATATAGCAGTATAACCCAAAATCTCTATTCCGGATATACAAGTCATAGGCGGTCTCTAGCAAGACACTATGACTACCTATCTCGAATAGAGTTTGTTCGTGATCTTACGAACGCCAGTGATGATTCCGGTTGATGATCCTTTTGTATCACGATATCATATGTCGAATATAAGGCATGGACAAACCACCTTATCTGATTCGACTGCTTTCTCGTTCACTGAGTTCGACTGTCTGAAATAGACGACGCTCGTCTATAGTGCGGCCA
>NW_010967946.1:0-9088 GCF_000463585.1 Tarenaya hassleriana | reverse complement strand
GTGACCCTATAGGCTCATTCGATATAGCAGTATAACCCGAAATCTCTATTCCGGATATACAAGTCATAGGCGGTCTCTAGCAAGACACTATGACTACCTATCTCGAATAGAGTTTGTTCGTGATCCTACGAACGCCAGTGATGATTCCGTTTGATGATCCTTTTGTATCACGATATCATATGTCAAATATAAGGCATGGACAAACCACCTTATGTGATTCGACTGCTTTCTCATTCACTGAGTTCGACTGTCTGAAATAGACGACGTTCGTCTATAGTGCGGCCACACATTTCTACAGTCTCGTTCACACGAGGGGCCCAGCGATATCTCTCTCTTTTACGAGAGGTACAAATCCCGTCTTGACTATCTACAATCCAGCACATGATTCGTTTCATACCTGATACACGCCTTTATAGTCCTCCTGTTACGCAGAACGTTTGACGTATTCAAAGCACGCAACTCCTCATGTTGGATTCCGTAGATATCTCAGGTCTTAGGATCCAATCATGGAACCGCCATATGAGATTCAAGTCATGACGCTAGTCCATGTGACAATCTCATGCGGGTCAATCCAGTATTCCGTTCTCCGACGAATACCTATGAATGTGATCGTATCCAATACCTATGATCATCTATATGATCATCAATCACATATCATACTAGTCTTATTATGTCATCATTCTCATAATGACACAAGACTAGGGAGTTTAGTATCATTCATAATGATACATGGATTTCATAACACATCTAGTATACAAGAACATGTAATGAATCAAATACTCTCATAAAACCGTAGACAATATCAATACATCAAATGTATCTGAATAAAGCTCATAAACAGTACATCATAGAGCACTAAACCAACAACCCGATCGAGCGATTGGCACAAATATACGTCGACGAGATCGTACGACTGCACGGAGTGCCGAGCGAAATTATATCCGATAGAGATGCTCGATTTACATCTCGTCTATGGAAAGCAATCCAGGGAGCGTTGGGTACGAAGTTGAAGATGAGCACAACGTATCACCCTCAGACAGACGGTCAGTCGGAACGAACCATCCAGACTTTGAAGGACATGCTTCGAGCATGTGTGCTAGAGTGGGGAGTTCCATGGGATCAGTACATGACTTTGTGCGAGTTCGCGTACAACAACAGTCATCACGCGAGTATTGGGGTATCACCGTATGAGGCACTGTATGGGAGGCCGTGCAAGACACCACTATGCTGGACCGAGATCGGGGAACGCCAAGTTTTCGGGCCTGAGATCGTCGAAGAGACGACGGAGATGATGCGAAAGATCTGTGCTAACCTGAAGACCGCGCAAGACCGGCAGAAATCTTACGTAGATCGGAGGAGATGGGACTTCACTCTGGAAGTAGGGAATCGAGCCTTCCTCCGAGTGCAGGCAATGCGGGGACACACGAGGTTCGAAAAAGGTGGGAAATTGAAGCCAAGGTACATCGGGCCTTATCCAGTGATCGCAAAGGTGGGAGCTGTGGCATACCGCCTTGGATTACCATCGGAGTTGGGTAATGTCCACGACGTATTCCATGTATCGATCTTACGAAAGTACGTGGCAGATCCCTCCCACGTGATACAACCGCAGGAATTGGAGTTCACCAGTGCTACGCGTTTTCGGGATGAGCCACTACAGATCGTGGATCGGAAAGTAAAGAAACTGGGAACCAAGGAGGTACCACTTGTCAAAGTGGTATGTTGAAGTCAAGGGGTTTCCGACATGACATGGGAGCCAGAGGCGGAGATGCGTGGTACTTATCCCCATCTGTTTGTTCAGTGATGTAAATGTCCGGACGAGCGAGACTATATTGTAATGAATCGTTATGGAATTTAAGGAAGGTTTTCGAATGGACTATGCAAATTCAGAATTCGAGGACGAATCCATTTTAAGGGGGAGGATTTGTAATGTCCCGATTCCCGAATAAATTATTTAATTTAATTTCGGGAATAAAATAGTGTAAAACAAGCCTCAAAATATAAGATGATTGGTGTAAACATCGAATCAAAGGACAAGTGGGGCTAAAACGTCGAAAAAACGAAGAAAAAATGGTCTAGACCGATCGGTCTAGAGGTAGACCGACCGGTCCAGCGAAAAACGGAGAGAAAGACGAAAAAATACGTCAAGACCGGACGGACCAGGGTGCAGACCGGACGGTCTGCACGTTCGCGAAACAGAACGGACGGACCAACACCAGAACGGACGGTCTGGGGCTTGGGGGAAAAAGTGGCCGAAATTTCTGATTTTCTTCCACCTCTCGGCCGCGATTATTGCATGACATCTCGACCCCACGCGCCACCAGCCACCACCCCTGTTTAGTGGACGACACCCTCTGGCCCTTCGGACCACTCTAGCACCCTTAGGTCGCGAGAAGATGCCCATTTAACCGGCCTAAACAGAGTGACAGAGTCATCTTCGGGCAGAAAACTGAGACTGCGAAAAAAGAGAGAAGGAGAGAGTTGCAGGAGGAACAGGGACGAGGAGAGCTCGAAGAACCCTAGAGGGGCGGGCGTAGAAGGATCCTAGAGAGTTTCAGAGCCTAGAATGACCCGTAGAACTCGCACAGGCTCGGACAATATCACATATCGCAGAAACACTGAGGTGAGTGGTTTGGATTGTGTTTGTGAGATTCTATTTTCATGATTTATGCTCTAGACTAGTGATTCTACAAGAGTTAAGCACCTAGGAATGTTTAATATTGAGTGGGTAATGATTGGAACTGAAATCGGATCAAAATTTGGGCAAAAATGGCGGAAAATCGGACTGAATCTCGTGAGGAAGACGAAGTCCTGGGTCCCAGTCCGTCCGGTCTCCGTGTGTAGACCGTCCGGTCTGGGACAAGACAGAACGAACATGTAGAGCGAGCTGGGTCGACCGTTCCAGCAGGACCTAGACCGCCCGGTCTGAGAAACAAGAGAGAACGGACGTTTCGAGTGCGCGAGACCGTCCGGTCTGGACTACGTAGATAGGACGGTCCGAAAAAAGCTGGACCGCCCGGTCTGGACCAGCTAGAACGGACGGCCTTTCCATCGCGATGGACTTTGTGGTTGGGTTACCGCTTACTCCAAGTAAGAAGAATGCCATCTGGGTAGTTGTGGACCGACTGACCAAATCCGCTCACTTCATTCCTATCAGACAGGAGTACCCGTGTTGGGTTTTCCTGGGATCTCATAAGCGAATCCTATTCCTAAGAGATCAGTTCTAGGGTTTGCGCAGCGGATGTAAAACAAAAATTTTGATAAAACCCTAAAACCTATCATGCTTGATCTTGTAGAAACGATAGAACGCTCACCTCAATCGATCCGGGGCCTGTATCAATTGATGTGATCGTCCGATCACTTTAGGCAGGAAGAATACCTTGCCCTCTACACGTATCCACACCTCGGGATGGATTCCAACCTTTGGAAATTGTCTGCTAGGACTCGAATCTTCTATTCGATGATGTGGTTTGAGAAAAATGAGATTTAGATCACTTCTTCAACCCTCTAGACTCTCCAAAAAGTTCTGAAGAAGTTCTCTTTTTCGGCTCATTAGTGTTAGGGTTATTAATCTCCTATTATTCAAGTGATTAACCCTAATTCCGAACTTTAAAACTAAATCCGAAACCCAGACCGAACAGACTGCTCAGTAGTGCGTTCGGTCTGGACACTTGGTCCGTTCGAGCCAATCATTTGACTAGATCCGTTCGGTCCGACGGGTCAGTCCGTTCGGTCCAACACTTGGTCCGTTCGGACTGAACTATCTAGTCCGTTCGGTCCAACAATTTGGTCCGTTCGGACTAGATGCTCTGGTCCGTTCGGTCCACTACTAGACCGGACGGTCCAGACCTCTGTCCAGATTTCTCGACATTTTCTCGTGCATTTGTCCTTCCCTGTGTGTGTGACCCTGTAGGCTCATTCGATATAGCAGTATAACCCAAAATCTCTATTCCGGATATACAAGTCATAGGCGGTCTCTAGCAAGACACTATGACTACCTATCTCGAATAGAGTTTGTTCGTGATCTTACGAACGCCAGTGATGATTCCGGTTGATGATCCTTTTGTATCACGATATCATATGTCGAATATAAGGCATGGACAAGCCACCTTATCTGATTCGACTGCTTTCTCGTTCACTGAGTTCGACTGTCTGAAATAGACGACGCTCGTCTATAGTGCGGCCACACATTTCTACAGTCTCGCTCACACGAGGGGTCCAGCGATATCTCTCTCTTTTACGAGAGGTACATATCCCGTCTTGACTATCTACAATCCAGCACATGATTCGTTTCGTACCTGATACACGCCTTTATAGTCCTCCTGTTACGCAGGACGTTTGACATAATCAAAACACGCTACTCCTCATGTTGGATTCCGTAGATATCTCAGGTTTTAGGACCAAATCAGGGACCCGCCATATGAAGTTCCAGTCATGACGCTAATCCATGTGACAATCTCATGCGGGTCAATCCAGTATTCCGTTCTCCAACGAATACCTATGAATATGATCGTATCCAATACCTATGAACATCTATATGATCATCAATCACATATCATACTAGTCTTATTATGTCATCATTCCCATAATGACACAAGACTAGGGAGTTTAGTATCATTCATAATGATACATGGATTTCATAACACATCTAGTATACAAGAACATGTAATGAATCAAATACTCTCATAAAACCGTAGACAGTATCAATACATCAAATGTATCTGAATAAAGCTCATAAACAATACATCATAGAGCACTAAACCAACAACCCGAGCCATTCACTAAGCATTATGCTTAGCCCTCCGTTGTTGAATTTTTCAGATCCCGAGTTGCACGAATAGCGCACTTGTGACGGCGACGACCTGGGAAAAATAACATCATGTACGAATATTTTATCTTTCTTTCGTGTGTTTTGGACTGTGGAACAAGGTTCCATGTGAACATGGATGTGTTTAATTACGTTTTTGGACATGTGTTGTTTTTAAGCAACGTATGGTGTGTTTATTCCGCTGCGTATCTTTATGGAAAATGATTTGTAATTTTCCGTACTTTCGGTTTTATTATATTTTATTGATTTCGTCCATGTGGCATATCCTGTTCATGGGATACGGGATTTGGGTGTCACAATGGAGATACTTAAGCCTAACGATCAATGGACGCCGAATGAAAAGAGAGTTTCAACACTAAATTCAAAAGCACTTTCAATCATCTTCAACACTGTAGATTCAGACGAATTCAAAAAAATCCAAGCATGCAAAACTGCCAAAGAAGCATGGGATACCTTGGAATTAATCCATGAAGGTACGTCATGTTGGGTTTCCTAGGATCTCAAGAGCGAATCTAATTCCTAAGAGATCAGTTCTAGGGTTTGCGCAGCGGATGTAAAACAAATATTTTGATGAAACCCTAAAACCTATCATGCATGATCTTGTAGAAACGTTAGAACGCTTACCTCAATCGATCCGGGGCTTGTATCAATTGATGTGTTCGTCCGATCACTGTAGGCAGGAAGAATACCTTGCCCTCTACACGTATCCACACGGCGGAAAGGATTCCAACGGTTGGAACTCGTCTGCTAGGACTGAAGAACACGTTCCTCTTTGCGCAATGATTTAAGGGATCTAACTCTTAGGTTTTCAAGTCTCAAAACCTGTCAATAGGGTCTGAAGTCGTGCCAAGAGGCTTCGGAGGCGTCCCTTAAAGTTTATCCCACTTAAAACCCTAATTAGAGCGAGTTTAGGAAATCCCGACGTCTGGACCGATTGATCTAGAGCTTTTTACGTCTGGACCGATCGGTCTGGAGCAATTTTTGAACCGAGTGACTGTCACACGTTACCTCTGGACCGACCGGTCCACGTGTCTGGACCGATCGGTCTAGACCTTCTAGACCGGTCGGTTTGGCCTCCGCTCCACCGGGATTTTCTCGTCTCTTCTCGCGCATTCGTCCTTTCCTGTGTGTGTGACCCTGTAGACTCATCCGATATAGCAGTATAACCCGAAACCTTTTATTTCGGTTACACAAGTCATAGGCGGTCTCTAGCAAGACACTATGACTACCTATCTCGAATAGAGTTTGTTCGTGATCCTACGAACGCCAGTGATGATTCCGTTTGATGATCCTTTTGTATCACGATATGTCCGATGAGTTGGTCGATTGTTGACTGATCATATTATTAACTTCATAACTTCCATAAAACGTGTCCAAAAAATTCTTTCTCGATACCATTAAAAAGCCTTTTCTAATAGCTACGCATAGACATCATAATCACGCAGATCTAATATATGAGCAAAAAGTTATGAGCATATTTAGACAACATTGACATAATCCCAACATATCGATAAAAATCGGTATATATCTACAATCCAGCACATGATTCGTTTCATACCTGATACACGCCTTTATAGTCCTCCTGTTACGCAGAACGTTTGACGTATTCAAAGCACGCAACTCCTCATGTTGGATTCCGTAGATATCTCAGGTCTTAGGATCCAATCATGGAACCGCCATATGAGATTCAAGTCATGACGCTAGTCCATGTGACAATCTCACGGGTCAATCCAGTATTCCGTTCTCCAACGAATACCTATGAATGTGATCGTATCCAATACCTATGATCATCTATATGATCATCAATCACATATCATACTAGTCTTATTATGTCATCATTCTCATAATGACACAAGACTAGGGAGTTTAGTATCATTCATAATGATACATGGATTTCATAACACATCTAGTATACAAGAACATGTAATGAATCAAATACTCTCATAAAACCGTAGACAATATCAATACATCAAATGTATCTGAATAAAGCTCATAAACAGTACATCATAGAGCACTAAACCAACAACCCGATCGAGCGATTGGCACAAATATACGTCGACGAGATCGTACGACTGCACGGAGTGCCGAGCGAAATTATATCCGATAGAGATGCTCGATTTACATCTCGTCTATGGAAAGCAATCCAGGGAGCGTTGGGTACGAAGTTGAAGATGAGCACAACGTATCACCCTCAGACAGACGGTCAGTCGGAACGAACCATCCAGACTTTGAAGGACATGCTTCGAGCATGTGTGCTAGAGTGGGGAGTTCCATGGGATCAGTACATGACTTTGTGCGAGTTCGCGTACAACAACAGTCATCACGCGAGTATTGGGGTATCACCGTATGAGGCACTGTATGGGAGGCCGTGCAAGACACCACTATGCTGGACCGAGATCGGGGAACGCCAAGTTTTCGGGCCTGAGATCGTCGAAGAGACGACGGAGATGATGCGAAAGATCTGTGCTAACCTGAAGACCGCGCAAGACCGGCAGAAATCTTACGTAGATCGGAGGAGATGGGACTTCACTCTGGAAGTAGGGAATCGAGCCTTCCTCCGAGTGCAGGCAATGCGGGGACACACGAGGTTCGAAAAAGGTGGGAAATTGAAGCCAAGGTACATCGGGCCTTATCCAGTGATCGCAAAGGTGGGAGCTGTGGCATACCGCCTTGGATTACCATCGGAGTTGGGTAATGTCCACGACGTATTCCATGTATCGATCTTACGAAAGTACGTGGCAGATCCCTCCCACGTGATACAACCGCAGGAATTGGAGTTCACCAGTGCTACGCGTTTTCGGGATGAGCCACTACAGATCGTGGATCGGAAAGTAAAGAAACTGGGAACCAAGGAGGTACCACTTGTCAAAGTGGTATGTTGAAGTCAAGGGGTTTCCGACATGACGTGGGAGCCAGAGGCGGAGATGCGTGGTACTTATCCCCATCTGTTTCTTCAGTGATGTAAATGTCCGGACGAGCGAGACTATATTGTAATGAATCGTTATGGAATTTAAGGAAGGTTTTCGAATGGACTATGCAAATTCAGAATTCGAGGACGAATCCATTTTAAGGGGGAGGATTTGTAATGTCCCGATTCCCGAATAAATTATTTAATTTAATTTCGGGAATAAAATAGTGTAAAACAAGCCTCAAAATATAAGATGATTGGTGTAAACATCGAATCAAAGGACAAGTGGGGCTAAAACGTCGAAAAAACGAAGAAAAAATGGTCTAGACCGATCGGTCTAGAGGTAGACCGACCGGTCCAGCGAAAAACGGAGAGAAAGACGAAAAAATACGTCAAGACCGGACGGACCAGGGTGCAGACCGGACGGTCTGCACGTTCGCGAAACAGAACGGACGGACCAACACCAGAACGGACGGTCTGGGGCTTGGGGGAAAAAGTGGCCGAAATTTCTGATTTTCTTCCACCTCTCGGCCGCGATTATTGCATGACATCTCGACCCCACGCGCCACCAGCCACCACCCCTGATTAGTGGACGACACCCTATGGCCCTTCGGACCACTCTAGCACCCTTAGGTCGCGAGAAGATTCCCATTTAACCGGCCTAAACAGAGTGACAGAGTCATCTTCGGGCAGAAAACTGAGACTGCGAAAAAAGAGAGAAGGAGAGAGTTGCAGGAGGAACAGGGACGAGGAGAGCTCGAAGAACCCTAGAGGGGCGGGCGTAGAAGGATCCTAGAGAGTTTCAGAGCCTAGAATGACCCGTAGAACTCGCACAGGCTCGGACAATATCACATATCGCAGAAACACTGAGGTGAGTGGTTTGGATTGTGTTTGTGAGATTCTATTTTCATGATTTATGCTCTAGACTAGTGATTCTACAAGAGTTAAGCACCTAGGAATGTTTAATATTGAGTGGGTAATGATTGGAACTGAAATCGGATCAAAATTTGGGCAAAAATGGCGGAAAATCGGACTGAATCTCGTGAGGAAGACGAAGTCCTGGGTCCCAGTCCGTCCGGTCTCCGTGTGTAGACCGTCCGGTCTGGGACAAGACAGAACGAACATGTAGAGCGAGCTGGGTCGACCGTTCCAGCAGGACCTAGACCGCCCGGTCTGAGAAACAAGAGAGAACGGACGTTTCGAGTGCGCGGGACCGTCTGGTCTGGACTACGTAGATAGGACGGTCCGAAAAAAGCTGGACCGCCCGGTCTGGACCAGCTAGAACGGACGGCCCAAGACTAAAAACCGAACCAGATGCACACGCGGAGACCGGACGATCTACTCATAGACCGACC
>NW_010967945.1:0-521 GCF_000463585.1 Tarenaya hassleriana | reverse complement strand
AATTAAACCGAAATTAGGGTTAAATCACTTTATAAGAAAGAGATTAGAACCCTAATTCGGTGGAGACTTTTGAGTACCGACTTTTAGAGGTTTGAGAGAGCTTTTGGGTGAGATCCAAAGAGTTTGAAAACCGAAGAGTCTCGTTTTCTCGAAGCACAAAATCGAATAGAGATTCGAGTCCTAGCAGACAAGTTCCAACCATTGGAATCCATCCCGTGGTGTGGATACGTGTAGAGGGCGAGGTAATCTTCCTGCCTAAGTGATCGGACGAATTCTTCAGTTGATACAGGCCCCGGATCGATTGAGGTAAGCGTTCTAATGTTTCTACGATTCATTAGAAGCATGGTTCTATGGTTTATTAAATTTTTGTTTTATATCCGCTGCGCAAACCCTAGAATCGATCTCTTAGGAATAGGATTCGCTCTAGAGATCCCAGGAATCCCAACAGTGGTATCAGAGTCTGGTTGCTCTGTTTTGATTTCGTAGAACCCGATCACGCACGTTTTAGGATTTAAATTGTT
>NW_010967944.1:0-521 GCF_000463585.1 Tarenaya hassleriana | reverse complement strand
CTCGAGACGAAGAAGATGAACATGGATGCAGATGATTGGCAAACACGCGCGGGTGAGACGTCTTCTCACGCGCCACAGTTAATTTATTCTTTTGCCCTTCTCTCTCTCTTACTTTTGTTTTTTAAAAAAAGTTTGTTTGCTGTCTCTCTCTCTCGCGGACATAGTAGCAGAACCTCTGCTGCTCTCCTCCCTCCCTCCCTCCCTCCCTCTCTCTCTCTTCTCTCTCTCTCCATTGCCATTGCTTCTCTCTCTCTTCTCTCTCTCTCTCCATTGCCATTGCTTCATCACAGAGGTTAGTAACAAGAGTTTTCGCCATTTTTGTTCTGCAACTTTTTGTTCACAACACAAACACACCACATCATGCATCACGTTCTTCTTCTTCAGTCTTCTGATAAAAAATCACTGCTAATCTCAATGAAAACACGAAATAACTGCAAATTTTTCAGTCTAAACAGTTTTGCATGGTTCGAATCATATTTGATCGTTTTGTTTTTGTTGCTGTTCATCGGAAAGAGATTTCA
>NW_010967943.1:0-521 GCF_000463585.1 Tarenaya hassleriana | reverse complement strand
AGAGAACATCAAAACATTTTTAGAGTGCGTCGAAAGATGTTTAGAGTGCATCCAAACATACGTAGAGTGCATCCAAACATGTTTAGAATGCATCGAAACATTTTTAGAGTGCGTCGAAACATATTTAGAGTTCGTATAAACATGTTTAGAGTGCGTCAAAACACGTTCAGAGTGTAGAAAAATAAAATGCGGAAATAAAATAAGACAAATAGATAGGAACATAATTACTTTTATTGATACATCTCCTCTTCTTCTGGTTACATTACAATGAAAATGAAATATATATTTATAAAAAAATTAAGGAACGGAGTAAAAAGAAAATATAGATACAATGGTAACAAATCAGATACATAATATTTGGCATAATGATATTGTATCCATTATTATTATCCATCATATCTCAAATCTTATTTTACTCCAATCACATATTCGTTTTCCCATTTTAACACAGAGTGCGTCCAAACACATTTAGAGTGCATCCAAACATGTTTAGAGTGTGTCAAAACATACTTAGAGTGCAT
>NW_010967942.1:0-521 GCF_000463585.1 Tarenaya hassleriana | reverse complement strand
CTCTGTGTATACCAGACATGATGTTCCTCAGATGGGTGAGCACAGATCTCGCCTCGGAACGAATCTTAGCGTTGTCGTTCTTGGCAAGAAACAGAAGAGGGCAAAAGGCGTCGGAATCGGAGATACGACGAGAATCGAGGGGTAGAGATTTGATATGTCTAAGAGATCCGACGCAAGAGGTGGCTTCGCGAGAGACGGTGTAAGAGCCTTTGTCTCTGGCGGCATGGGCATCTCTGAGAGCGGAGCTGATGAGCTGTTCAAGTTCCGACATCCTCCTTGGCGGTCGTCTGATCTCAGTCTCACGTTTTCGAGGCAACTCACCGAGACTCGCCATCGTCAAAGCAAGCAGACGAGAGGCGACCAGAGGTTGAAGAAAGAGTGGGAAGAGGGAGGAATTTATAGAGAGGGAACAACAAATTCCAGATTTCAGAATGATTTGGATTTTCTGAATCCAGAGAAATGGAAACACTGAGGCTTCGTTTCCTTTTCTCTTCCTGTTTTGAATTTTTAGTTTCGCCAAG
>NW_010967941.1:291-522 GCF_000463585.1 Tarenaya hassleriana | reverse complement strand
TATCTGCAAAATGAAAATGAAAGGAAAAATGAAAAATAAATTAAGGAAAAAATGTAGTTTTTCTATTTTATACATTTTAGTTACAACCCGAATGCGCCCAAGAATCATCCCGGTTTCTCCTACGGAAATCCGAGCGGATCATTGAATGCGCAGCAACAGGGCGTTTCCAGAATCCCTCAGAATCCACCGGGCTTCACTCAGTCACGTTTTCAGGTGCAGAATCAGGGATAT
>NW_010967941.1:0-207 GCF_000463585.1 Tarenaya hassleriana | reverse complement strand
CTCGATCAGAAGACATCATTTACTGAGTTGAAGACCGAGATACAGAGTATAAAAGTCAGGCAAGACACTTTTGAGAGGAGATTAGATGGATTTGATGCTCATCTGAAGCATGTGGACATGCAGATTGCGCAGCTTGCATCAGAACACTCTAGACAGCAAGGCACATTTCCTGGAAAGCCCGAACCGAATCCACGAGAACACGTCAAT
>NW_010967940.1:0-522 GCF_000463585.1 Tarenaya hassleriana | reverse complement strand
GAATCGTCCTTTTCTTCGATAATATATCTTTTAAGAATTTTGCATAGGATGGCATCTTGAGAATAACTTCAGTGAAAGGCAAGTTTACCTCCATTTTCTTCAGCATATCAGCAAACTTTGCGAATTGACTGTCATCGTCACGTTTTCTCAACCTTTGAGGGAAAGGCACGTGTGGCTTGTATGGTGATGGTAGAATGTATGACTTCTCTTGTATGTCTTCTTTTGCCACCTTGATGTCAGGGTCGGAATCGACAACATCGTCTTTACCTCCGTCTTTATTGATTTGTTTCTCCTTGGATTTAATATCTTCAAGTTTTCTCCCGCTTCTTAGCTCAACAACATTACAATGCTCCCGAGGGTTAGGCTCAGGTCTTCCAGGAAGTGTTCCCATGGGCCTTGATGAAGATGACGCCATTTGGGCAACTTGATTGTCTAGGAGCTTCAGATGTGTGTTGATTCCTTCGACTTGTTTGCGGATATCGTCTTGATCATTCTTCATCCCTCGAATCTCGTTGTTTGTTT
>NW_010967939.1:44009-45108 GCF_000463585.1 Tarenaya hassleriana | reverse complement strand
TTAGTTATTGAAGAGAATATTGTATTTATATATAAATAATATATATATACATATAATAACATATATATGTTAGAAATTCTCTAACAGCTATATTTTGTTTTTAATGTCATAATAATATATGGTGTAATTGTTGTTTAATGTAGAGATTATGACTACTAATGATAATTGGCCTAATATGCAAATACAAAAAAAATATAGGGATCAAATAATTATACAGATACCATGAAGTATACTTTTCTAAATTCTTTATGGACGGATTTAGAAATTATACAAATCTATTAATATAAATAGTGGTAGTGGTCATTAGGCTAAACATACAGAAAATCTGTGTGCACCCATTTGTCACAGAATAAACTTTCTTACATGATATCCTAGAAGAACTCTACCCACACTCTGTCATTTGTCAACTCACAATGGATTCAGGTACGTTCTAAATTCCAGAACAATTCTTTATGTGGTGTGCATGATGATTGATCCAATATAAAATATTCCGCAATATACAATATAGTATTTCTGTAAAATACTTACAAGTGGTATCAGAGCCATTTCATGGCATATCACATAGAGAATTAGCATGAATCTGAATACTTGTATGTTAAATAATATTCATGTATAATTTCGGATTGATAGGAATACAAGAAAATATACATGAATGATATGATCCTGTTATTGCATGTTGAATAATTACAATATATGTATTTTCAGTTTAACTTGAAACTTATAGAATATGCATATATGATCAGCATGTAATATGGACAATTCTGTATGTTTGTGTGGAATTTTGAATCAATAAAACATATAGAAATAATATCGAAAATGAAGTATGCAAATACACAGAACAAATAATTTTTTCGTGTACTAATCAGAATAATGCATGTTGAGTGAAATGTACGTTTCTATTTTTTAAAATTTTCTGCCTAATTTTCTGGATATATGAAACATTACTCTTGTATTCAGGAAACGTATATATATATATATAACAAATATATACAATCATATATTCAAACAAAACTTAGAAATAGAATATATATATATATATATATATATATATATATATATATAAGATATGTAATTATATATATATACAGAAAAAAAAAAA
>NW_010967939.1:36991-39718 GCF_000463585.1 Tarenaya hassleriana | reverse complement strand
CGTTTTTGGATCTCCAAAAACTCTCTCTTTTCTGCCAAAAGTCGGCTGCTCAAAGTCTCTCTTTGAATTAGGGTTCTAATCTCTTTCTTATAAAGTGATTTAACCCTAATTCGGTTTAATTTCGGAAAAACTGAAGCCCGGAACGGTCGGTCCAGAGATACACGCGGACCGTCCGTTCCAGCACGTGGAACGGACGTTCCGCTCACGTGGACCGTCCGGTCTGGTCGGGCGGACCGTCCGTTCTGGACTTTCTGGTCCGTCCGTTCCAGCCCCTTCCGTCTCGGTTTTTCGTCGTTTTCTCTCGTGCATTTGTCCTTCCCTGCGTGTGTGACCCTGTAGGCTCATTCGACATAGCAGTATAACCCGAAATCCCTATTTCGGGTATACAAGTCATAGGCGGTCTCTAGCAAGACACTATGACTACCTATCTCGAATAGAGTTGGTTCGTGATCTTACGAACACCAGTGATGATTCCGGCTGATGATCCTTTTGTATCGCGATATCATATGTCGAACATAAGGCATGGACAAGCCACCTTATCTGATTCGACTGCTTTCTCGTTAACTGAGTTTGACTGTCTGAAATAGACGACGTTCGTCTATAGTGCGGCCACACATTTCTACAGTCTTGCTCACACGAGGGGCCCAGCGATATCTCTCTCTTTTATGAGAGGTACAAATCCCGTCTTGACTATCTACAATCCAGTACATGATTCGTTTCGTACCTGATATACGCCTTTATAGTCCTCCTGTTACGCAGGACGTTTGACGTAATCACAGCACGCAACTCCTCATGTTGGATTCCGTAGATATCTTAGGTCTTAGGATCCAATCATGGAATCGTCGTATGAGATTCAAGTCATGACGCTAGTCCATGTGACAATCTCATGCGGGTCAATCCCGTATTCCGTTCTCCAACGAATACCTATGATTGTGATCGTATCCAAATACCTATGATCATCTATGTGATCATCAATCACACATCATACTAGTCTTATTATGTCGTTATTCCCATAACGACATAAGACTAGGGAGTTTAGTATCATTCCTAATGATACATGGATTTCATAACAGATCTAGTATGCTAGAACATGTAATGAATCAAATACTCTCATATAAACCATATAAAGTATCAATACATCGAATGTATCTAAAGAAAGCTTATAAACAGTACATCATAGAGCACTAAAGTAACAATCTCCCACTTGCTCTAATCATTTACTGCTAAACATCTAATGCCCATATCCCTAACATGACCCTCATGTTTCGACGAAGGGAGAGGCTTCGTCAATGGATCGGCAATGTTGTCATCTGTCGACACCCTGAAAATGTGCGCGTCTCCTCTGTCTATGATCTCCCTGATGAGGTGAAATCGTCTGAGTATGTGTTTGGATCGTTGATGGGATCTGGGTTCTTTCGCTTGTGCGATCGCTCCATTGTTGTCACAATACAGAGCAATGGGGCTATCAACAATAGGAATGACACCCAAGTCTCCAACAAACTTCCTGATCCAAACAACTTCCTTTGTTGTGTCCGACGCTGCAATATACTCAGCTTCTGTAGTAGAATCTGCAACGGTCGCCTGCTTGGAACTCTTCCAGCTAACAGTGCCTCCGTTCAAGCAGAAAACATAGCCAGACTGCGATCTGTAGTCATCCGGGTCTGACTGGAAACTAGCATCGGTGTAACCTCTTACAGCGAGCTCGTCTTCCGACCCACCGTATACCAAGAACACATCCTTAGTCCTTCTCAAGTACTTCAGGATGTTCTTGACGGCGATCCAGTGCGACTCACCTGGATCTGACTGGTATCTACTCGTAATGCTCAACGCGTAGGATACATCCGGTCGAGTACAAAGCATGGCATACATGATGGATCCAATTGCCGAAGCATATGGAATCCGATCCATGCGTTCTCGCTCATCAGGTGTCGTAGGACACTGATTCTTGCAGAGAACTGTGCCACTGCTCATCGGTAAGGTTCCGTTCTTGGAATCTTGCATCTTGATGTAAGTACTCTGACACATCAGGTGTCGTAGGACACTGATTCTTGCAGAGAACTGTGCCACTGCTCATCGGTAAGGTTCCGTTCTTGGAATCTTGCATCTTGATGTAAGTACTCTGACACATTCCTAGAAGACGCCTCGATCTATCTCTATAGATCTTTATGCCTAGAATATAGGCCACTTCTCCTAGGTCCTTCATAGAAAACTGCGTTCCTAGCCAAGACTTAACGTCTTGCAAGGTAGGAACGACATTCCCTATAAGGAGAATGTCATCCACGTACAGCACTAGAAATACAACTTGCTCCCACTAGCCTTCTTGTAAACACATGGCTCGTCTTCGTTTTGTGAGAAACCAAACCTTTTGATTGTCTCGTCAAAACGAAGGTTCCAGCTCCTCGAAGCGTGCTTCAGTCCATAAATGGACCTCTGAAGGTTGCACACCATCCTCGGGTTCCTTGGATCGACAAAACCTTCGGGTTGTGTCATGTACACATCCTCGGTCAAGTTCCCGTTAAGGAACACGGTCTTGACATCCATTTGCCATATCTCATAGTCGTAATATGCGGTTATGGCAAGTAGGATCCTTATGGACTTCAGCATAACTACGGGCG
Organism: Tarenaya hassleriana; assembly: GCF_000463585.1. Lineage (NCBI taxonomy): Eukaryota > Viridiplantae > Streptophyta > Magnoliopsida > Brassicales > Cleomaceae > Tarenaya > Tarenaya hassleriana. The sequence goes on along the minus strand of NW_010967939.1, from coordinate 37,103 downwards.
AAAAGGTCTCATCATAGTCAATACCATGAATCTGACGGAATCCTTTCGCCACAAGTCGTGCCTTATAAGTGTGCACGTTGCCATCCATGTCTGTCTTCTTCTTGAAGATCCA
>NW_010967939.1:32289-34457 GCF_000463585.1 Tarenaya hassleriana | reverse complement strand
TCCAGTGTCCAGACACTCCGCAGTAATGACAGTCACCCTTATCGGGCTTAGGCTTGGGCGTAGAGGCAACTTTTGCCTTTTTCGCCGCCTTCTTTTTGGCTTTACCCCGCCGCTTCTTGCTGGAGTTGTTCTCAACAACAAGCACAGTCTTGGGCACCACGATATCCAACTCAGCCGATTTCAGCATCCCATGCAATTCGGCTAAGCTCTTAGTCATCCCGTGCATATGGTATTGCATCACGAACTGGTTATAGTCCTCGGGTAATGACATCAGGATCAAGTCTGCAACCAAGTCACCATCGAACTTCACTCCCATACGCTCAAATTCCTCAATATGAGCTCGCATGTTGAGGACGTGGGTGTTGATAGAGCTGCCTCTCGGCATCTCCGTCTTCACTAGAGCTTTTAGCGTCTTGTACTTTTCAGTACGCGCTAGCTCCTGAAACATGGTCTTGAGCTGTTCGATCATATCAAACACGCTCTTCTCCTCAAACTGCTTCTGCAGATTCGGGGCCATGCTTCCCAACATGAGACAAGAGATCTCGATGTCGTCAGTCTGATGCTTCAACCAAGCATCCTTGATGGCTCTCGTGGCATTGACTGCAGGCTCTGGTGGTAGAGCCTCTTCTAGGACGTACGACTTCTTATCGTGCTTGAGAACAATTCTCAAGTTCCGATACCAGTCTAAGAAGTTCGTCTCGGTCACCTTATCCTTCTCAAGGATAGATCGCATCGTCAAACTCGGTACACTACCGGTTGACGCCATATCCTACAAAAAAAAACAAACAGAACGTACAAAACAAATGCAGATTCAATTAATGATCAACTACCAGCTAGCCCATCATCAATCAGTGTCTATATATCTATGAACTACTACCAGCTAGTCCATCATTAAACAATGACAACATAGATGCAAAAACGAGCTATATTCCCATATAGAAAAATAACCCTATCATAATTTTCTATATGGGACTAAGATCCTGTTGGGTTTCCTGGGATCTCTAGAGTGAATCCTATTCCTAAGAGATCGATTCTAGGGTTTGCGCAGCGGATATAAAACAAAAATTTAATAAACCTAGAACCATGCTTCTAATGAATCGTAGAAACGTTAGAACGCTTACCTCAATCGATCCGGGGCATGTATCAATCGAAGAACACGTCTGATCACTCTCTAGCAAGACACTATGACTATCTATCTCGAATAGAGTTTGTTCGTGATCATACGAACGCCGGTGATGATTCCGGTTGATGATCCTTTTGTATCATGATATCATATGTCGAACATAAGGCATGGACAAGCCACCTTATCTGATTCGATTGCTTTCTCGTTCACTGAGTTCGACTGTCTGAAATAGACGACGTTCGTCTATAGTGCGGCCACACATTTCTACAATCTCGCTCATACGAGGGGCCCAACGATATCTCTCTTTTTTATGAGAGGTACAAATCCCGTCTTGACTATCTACAATCCAGCAGATGATTCGTTTCGTACCTGATACACGCCTTTATAGTTCTCCTGTTACGCGGAACGTTTGACGTATTCAAAGCACGCAACTCCTCATGTTGGATTTCGTTGATATCTCAGGTCTTAGGATCCAATCATGGAACCGCCATATGAGATTCAAGTCATGACGCTAGTCCATGTGACAATCTCATGCGGGTCAATCCAGTATTCCGTTCTTCAACGAATACCTATGACTGTGATTGTATCCAATACCTATGATCAACGCTATGATCATCAATCACACATCATACTAGTCTTATTATGTCGTTATTCCCATAACGACACAAGACTAGGGAGTTTAGTATCATTCATAATGATACACGGATTTCATAACAGATCTAGTATGCAAGAACATGTAATGAATCAAATACTCTCATAAAACCCATAGAAAGTATCAATACATCAAATGTATCTAAATAAAGCTCATAAACAGTACATCATAGAGCACTAAACCAACAGATCCATATTTCGCATAAGAATGGATTGTTACACCCATCTTTATGCTATTTAGATAGACATCTAATGTCAATCACATCCAATGCGACTCTCAGATCCTTTTATGAGACTATTATATCAAATATCATTGCATACTCGTCTCATCTGTACCGTTAAGTCTCAAGTCAAACTTGACAACTTAACCTAAGGTAAACCATATTCAAGCTGT
>NW_010967939.1:30962-32015 GCF_000463585.1 Tarenaya hassleriana | reverse complement strand
AGATCTAATCGGTTTCTGTGCAACGATTGTTCATAATCCGAATGGACAATCCAATCGATTATGCAATCCCAATCCCGAAACTCCCACTCAATCAAACATATATAATATCTTGATTAAGTTACATACATTCATTCACTATGGACCATCCATAAGAAAGAATCATGTTATTCTGAATCACAGTTGATCGGTTTTAAGCAACAATTGCTCAAACCAGATCCCGATACAAAAAATCAAATTTTGGTGAAGCGTCGGGACCTAGACCGATCGGTCTACGCGGTTCGGTCTTCGGGTCAAGTTCGGTCTGTTCGGTCTGGAATCGTCAGTCCGTTCGGTCTGACTCTTCAGTCCGTTCGATCTGACTCTCCAGTCCATTCGGTCCAGACCAATGGTCTGGACTCTTGCCCCTTCGGACCTTCTCTCTCGGACTAGTGACCTAGATCGGACGGACTGGCTAAGCAGTCCGTTCGGTCTACACACCTTAGTCCGTTCGGTCCAACATCTTGGTCCGAACGGACTAGATCATTTAGTCCAAGGAAACGACAAACCCTAGACCGCCGGTCCAGAGGACCAGACCGTTCGGTCTAGGCGGAAAAACGCGATCAGATCACGTTCTTCGTCGTTTCGGTCCCGATTCAGATCCGATTTCCTCCCGGTTTTCGCCTGTGAACTCAGAACAGAAGCCTCTTGCAACTATGCAACAAAGAACATGAAATCTACCGTATATCCATAATCAAATCATGCATAGCATCAATAGCAAACGCAAATTCAAACAATTCAAATCCTAAAACGTGCGTGATCGGGTTCTAACAAAATCATGCAGAGCAACCAAGCTCTGATACCACTGTTGGGATTCCTGGGATCTCATAAGCGAATCCTATTCCTAAGAGATCAGTTCTAGGGTTTGCGCAGCGGATGTAAAACAAAAATTTGATGAAACCCTAAAACCTATCATGCATGATCTTGTAGAAACGTTAGAACGCTTACCTCAATCGATCCGGGGCCTGCATCAATTGATATGTTCGTCCGATCACTGTAGGCAGGAAGAATACCTTG
>NW_010967939.1:27211-30668 GCF_000463585.1 Tarenaya hassleriana | reverse complement strand
GGTCCGTTCGAACTGATGGGTCAGTCCGTTCGGTCCAACACTTGGTCCGTTCGGACTGGACTCTCTAGTCCGTTCGGTCCAACAATTTGGTCCGTTCGGACTAGATGCTCCGGTCCGTTCGGTCCATTCCTAGACCGAACGGTCCGGACCTCTTGTGCAGATTTCTCGACGTTTTCTCGTGCATTTGTCCTTCCCTGCGTGTGTGACCCTGTAGGCTCATTCGATATAGCAGTTTCTAGCAAGACACTATGACTACCTATCTCGAATAGAGTTTGTTCGTGATCTTACGAACGCCAGTGATGATTCCGGTTGATGATCCTTTTGTATCACAATATCATATGTCGAATATAAGGCATGGACAAGCCACCTTATCTGATTCGACTGCTTTCTCGTTCACTGAGTTCGACTGTCTGAAATAGACGACGTTCGTCTATAGTGCGGCCACACATTTCTACAGTCTCGCTCACACGAGGGGCCCAACGATATCTCTCTCTTTCACGAGAGATACAAATCCCGTCTTGACTATCTACAATCCAGCACATGATTCGTTTCGTACCTGATACACGCCTTTATAGTCCTCCTGTTACACAGGACGTTTGACGTAATCAAAGCACGCAACTCCTCATGTTGGATTTCGTAGATATCTCAGGTCTTAGGATCCAATCATGGAACCGCCATTTGAGATTCCAGTCATGACGCTAGTCCATGTGACAATCTCATGCGGGTCAATCCAGTATTCCGTTCTGCAACGAATACCTATGACTGTGATCGTATACAATACCTATGATCATCTATATGATCATCAATCACACATCATACTAGTCTTATTATGTCATCATTCCCATAACGACACAAGACTAGGGAGTTTAGTATCATTCATAATTATACATGGATTTCATAACACATCTAGTATACAAGAACATGTAATGAATCAAATACTCTCATAAACCATAGAAAGTATCAATACATATATATAAATAAAGCTCATAAACAGTACATCATAGAGCACTAAACCAACAGACCGACCGGTCTGGACCATAGAGAGACGCCGTGGACCGAACGAACAAAAAAAAAAGAAAAAATGCCTGGACCGGTCGGTCCAGGCGAAGAAAAATATCAGGCGACCTTGCATTATTGGACGCGACAAAAACGCGGAAAATAGGGGCATAGCGGCCGCATAATGGAGACACCAGCTCGCTCCCTACCCCCTTATCTGCCCCATAGCCGAGCCATCGTCCCTAAAAACTCTCCAGAACAGGGAAAGTCAGCCATTGTTGCAGAGAATTGAGAAAAGAGAAGAAAAACACCGGGAAAGAGAGGGAGAGAAGGGGAAAGGAGCTCGTGGGAGCAAAGAGGACTAGCCTCAGAAGGTCTAGGAGGGTCACCGTGTGACACCCGTGTTCCGATTCCCTTCACATGATGTGCCACATGGACGAAAACAAATAAAATAATACAAACCAAAAATACGGGAATTTTAAAACTTTTTAATATCAAACACGTAGCGGAATTAAACAGCATTTAAGTCTTAAGACACTCATGTCCGAATTGAAAAGGTACAACCATACAAACATAGAGATCGTCTCCTATAGTTCAAATCTTACAAATAAGGAAAATCCCGTACACGATGTTGTCTCTTCGAAGTCTTCGTCACCCCAAACGTGCTACTCGTGCTCCTCGTGATTGTTGGGTTTTTGGGCTACGGATTCCTAGCAAGCGATCATATCGATCTAGGGTTTGGTTTACTAGGTTTCATGCAGCGGAAGAATAATCTAAACCTAGTCAAATGTCACACGCAACCAAAATCATCCGTAAAACCCCGTCTAATCGTGTATATCACCGTAGGAATCGAATACTTACCTCTTTCCTGAAGATCTGAAAGTAGCAATCGATCCAGGGCCTGTTTTAATCACCAAGAGCTGAAAGTACAGCTCCTCTACACGTATCCACACCGACGGGAAGGATTCCAAACGCTTTTGGAACTGATCTGCTAGGATCTGTGAAGTGAATAGGGTTTTCAAGACTTGGGATCGAATCCCTAGAACTAGAACCTCAAAAGAAACGATTTTCTTGTGTTCTAGATCTGTCTTAGGGTTCTGTAAGTCGAGTTCTCTACTTAGGACGGCGTCCAACACCTCCTTATAAGATAGAAACCCTAATCCTTGTGAAAAGAGACTTTTTCCGAGTATTGACTCGGTCCGAGTCAGAACTCTGACTCGGTCGAGTCAGAACGAATCAGCCCAAGCCCATTGTCAACTCTTGACTCGACCATTGAGTATTGACTCTGTCCGAGTCAAAACTTTGACTCGGTCCGAGTCAAAACATCAGCCAAGCCCAAAACACTTTCTGGGCTTCGACCAGCATGGAACTGACTCGGTCCGAGTCAAATACTGACTAGGTCCGAGTCAGAAGGCTGAAAACGTCCCGACACTCTAATTTGATCCGAAAACGGTTTTTCCGACCAAATCCAAGTCTTCCTTTCCGAAACTTCACATATAAGTCCATCCCTAATGATGTGTGACCCTGTAGGCCCATTCGCAGTGGCAACAGCCTCGAGAACCGTTCCTGATCTACAAGTCATGGTTAGCCTCTAGCAAGACGCCATGACCACCCAAGTTGAATTGAGTTAGAGGTGATCTAACCAAGGCAATAACAGCTCGAGTTCTGATCCTTTATCTCACGATATCATATGTTGAACAAGGGCATGGTTTGAGCCACCCTTCAAGTTCAACCGCTTTCTCGTCTTGGCAAATCGACTAATAAAATAGATGCAACTTCATCTATAGCGTGGCCACGCATTTTCAGAGTCCGACTTCCACGAGAGGGCCCAGCGATATCTCTCCTATTGAGGAGGTGATAAGTCCCATATTGCATGTCTATTATCTCCATATGATTCGTGAACGTATCTGATCAACGCCGTTATAATCATCCGGTTAAAGACGACGTTTGACGCAGTCAAGACACGCCACTCCTCATATCAGATACTCTAGACATCTCAGGTCTGAGGATCCAAGAACAAACCGTTGTATGAGACTCAAGTCATGACTTTGTCCATGTGACAATCTCATGCGGGTCAACCAGTCACTCGTTCACAACGAGTACCCATGATTGTGATATAAAAACACAAAATATAATTATTCAATATTAAACATATATTTATCTCATATAAAAACATCATCGTATCAATTCCCGTATGGCTTCACACCATCGGGCTAGCCATAAACCCTGGTCAATTCTCATGACCAGGAGCGCCTCTTCTCATGACTAGGAGCGCCTCTCACGCCCGTCACATCTCATGGCGTTGGCCGTCGCATCTCACGACAATCAGGTATGTATGGCTTCGCACCATAGAATCAGCCGTAAACCCTAGTCACATCGAATGAGTAGGAGCGCCTCTCACGCCCGTCACATCTCATGACGTTGGTCGTTGCTTCGCGCAACAATCAAGTCCCGTATGGCT
>NW_010967939.1:21713-25315 GCF_000463585.1 Tarenaya hassleriana | reverse complement strand
ACTCCATGGCCTTGTGCCATTTCTCGGAATCGGAACTCGCCACAGCCTCTGAATACGACGTAGGCTCGTCATGTTCTAACAACATGAGTTCGTCGTTTCCTGTCACAAGAAATCCGTATCTTGTAGGCTCTTGGCGAATTCTACCAGATCTCCGAGGTTCACTAGGAGGTGTTGTCTCAACAACTTGTGACGCAGGTTGAACTGATCCGCCCTGTTCACTCGGTTCCTCGACTATTTGTGGTTCTCGAACTTCTTCGAGATCTATTCTACTCCCACTGACTCTCTTGGAGACGAACTCTCTCTCCAAGAAAGATCCATTCCGAGCAACAAACACTTTGTTCTCAGATGGGTTGTAGAACCAGTACCCTTTAGTTTCCTTAGGGTAACCCACAAATATGCATTTATCAGACTTGGCGGATAGCTTATCAGAAGCAAGACGTTTCACGTAAACGTCACATCCCCAAATCTTCATGAATGCTAACCTCTGACTATCTGGCAGATTGTGGGATTGTCTCACAGCTGACTCCACCTGGAACGCCACAATGGAATGGCGTTTCCGAGAGGAAGAACCGAACCTTATTGGATATGGTACGGTCTATGATGAGTCAGGTCGATCTTCCTAAATCCTTCTGGGGATATGCTTTGGAAACGGCAGCGCTTATAATGAACAACTGTCCAACAAAGTCGGTTCAGAAGACTCCATATGAGATATGGACTGGGAAGCGACCCAGGTTAGCATTTATGAAGATTTGGGGATGCGACATTTACGTGAAACGTCTGGCTTCTGATAAGCTATCAGCCAAGTCTGATAAATGCATATTTGTGGGTTACCCTAAGGAAACTAAAGGGTACTGGTTCTACAACCCAACTGAGAACAAAGTGTTTGTTGCTCGGAATGGATCTTTCTTGGAGAGAGAGTTCGTCTCCAAGAGAGTTAGTGGGAGTAGAATAGACCTCGAAGAAGTTCGAGAACCACAAATAGTCGAAGAACCGAGTGAACAGGTCGAAACGGTTCAACCTGTATCACAAGTTGTTGAGACAGCACCTCCTAGTGAACCTCGGAGATCTGGTAGAATTCGCCAAGAGCCTACAAGATACGGATTTCTTGTGACTGGAAACGACGAACTCATGTTGTTAGAACATGACGAGCCTACGTCGTATTCAGAGGCTGTGGCGAGTTCCGATTCCGAGAAATGGCACCAGGCCATGGAGTCTGAGATGCAGTCCATGTACGACAACAAAGTATGGACTTTGGTCGACTCATTCGATGGTATTAAGACCATTGGATGTAAGTGGGTTTTCAAGAAGAAAACCGACATGGATGGCATCGTGCATACCTATAAGGCACGACTCGTAGCGAAAGGGTTTCGGCAGATTCATGGTATAGACTATGATGAAACCTTTTCACCAGTCGTGATGCTTAAATCCATACGGATTCTGCTGGCCATAGCTGCGTATTATGACTACGAGATATGGCAGATGGACGTCAAGACCGCATTCCTTAACGGGAATTTGCTCGAGGATGTGTACATGACACAACCCGAGGGCTTTGTCGATCCTAAGAGTCCACGGAAAGTATGCAAACTTCAGAGATCCATTTATGGACTGAAGCAGGCTTCGAGGAGCTGGAATCTTCGATTTGACGAGGCAGTCAAAACGTTTGGCTTCCTGCAAAACGAAGATGAGCCATGCGTTTACAAGAAGGTCAGTGAGAGCGCAGTGGTCTTCCTTGTACTTTATGTGGATGATATATTGCTCATCGGAAATGACATTCCTACATGGCAAGGAGTAAAATCCTGGCTAGGATCAGTCTTTTCGATGAAGGACTTAGGAGAAGCCGCCTATATTCTAGGAATCAAGATCTATAGAGATAGATCGAGAAGGCTTCTTGGTCTAAGTCAGAGTACATACATTGACAAGGTCTTGAATCGGTTCAAGATGCAAGACTCCAAGAGGGGTGCCTTGCCAATGGGACATGACGTAGCTCTTAGCAAGACTCAGTGTCCAAAGACACAGGATGAGCAAGAGCGCATGAGTAGGATACCATATGCATCGGCAATTGGATCCATCATGTACGCCATATTGTGTACTCATCCGGATGTATCATATGCATTGAGTATGACTAGTAGATATCAGTCTACACCAGGTGAGGCTCACTGGATTGCGGTCAAGAACATCCTTAAGTACTTGAGAAGGACTAAGGATTTGTTCTTGGTGTATGGCGGATTGGAAGACGAGCTCGCTATAAGTGGTTATACCGATGCTAGTTTCCAAACCGACAGAGATGACTTCAGATCGCAGTCAGGTTACGTTTTCTGCCTAAACGGTGGGGCTATTAGTTGGAAGAGTTCCAAACAACCAACCGTTGCAGATTCGACTACAGAAGCCGAGTACATAGCAGCATCGGATGCAGCTAAAGAAGCTGTTTGGATCAGGAAATTTGTGGGAGACCTGGGCGTCATTCCTAGCATTGCAGATCCCATTGAGTTGTATTGTGACAACAATGGTGCGATCGCACAAGCAAAGGAACCCCGGTCACACCAGAGATCCAAACACATACTCAGGCGATTTCACTTGATCAGAGAAATCATCGACAGAGGAGACGTGAAGATAAGCAGAGTGTCGACAGATGATAATATTACCGACCCATTGACGAAGCCTCTCCCTTCGTCAAAACATGATGGTCATGTTAAGGGTATGGGGATTAGATGCTTGTAGGATAGATCATAGAGCATAGTGGGAGATTGTTGGTTGTAATGCTCTAGGATAATCCGTAATATGACATTTTGACTTTGTATTGATTCATTGATTTATGAATGCATTACATCCCCGTTATATGATTGGCATGTTTGTTATATTTCGGCATCCTTGAATCATTATAGAATGATTCTAAACACCCTGGTCAGTTATCATTGTGGGAACAATGATGAATTAAGACCAGCATGATGTGTGATAGATGATTATGATCATATGCATTAGATGCAAATCACAATCATGGGTTCTCGTTTGGAACGAGTTACTGGATGACCCGCATGAGATTGTCACATGGACAGAGTCATGACTTGAATCTCATAAAGCGGTTCGTTCTTGGATCCTCAGACCTGAGATGTCTAGAGTATCTGATATGAGGAGTGACGTGTCTTGACTGCGTCAAACGTCGTCTTTAACCGGATGATCATAACGGCGTTGCTCAGATACGTTCACGAATCATATGCAGATAGTAGACATGCAATACGGGACTTGTCACCTCCTACGCAGGAGAGATGTCGCTGGGCCCCTCGTGGAAATCGGACTGTGAAAATGCGTGGCCACGCTATAGATGAAGTTGCATCTATTTTATTAGTCGATTTGCCAAGACGAGAAAGCGGTTGAACTTGAAGGGTGGCTCATACCATGCCCTTGTTCAACATACGACATCGTGAGACAAAGGATCAGAACTCGAACTATTGCTGGCTTTGTTAGATCACCTCTAACTCTATAGCACGCTCAGCTAGGGCATGACCCGTAACCATGACGATCGAGACCTTGACAGTTGCTCTACTAATGGGCGGTAATAGCTTGAGATTTCATGAGGTATATGTGACTTGAACACAATGAAATCT
>NW_010967939.1:19235-21037 GCF_000463585.1 Tarenaya hassleriana | reverse complement strand
ATCGATAAGGTCTTGAAACGGTTCAAGATGCAAGATTCCAAGAAAGGAACCTTACCGATGAGCAGTGGCACAGTTCTCTGCAGGAGTCTGTTGGTTTTAATGCTCTAGGATACTCCGTGATATGACATTTTGACTATGTGATGACTCGTTGCTTTATGAATGCATTACATTTTCGATCCAGGGCCTGTTTTAATCACCAAGAGCTGAAAGTACAGCTCCTCTACACGTATCCACACCGACGGGAAGGATTCCAAACGCTTTTGGAACTGATCTGCTAGGATCTGTGAAGTGAATAGGGTTTTCAAGACTTGGGATCGAATCCCTAGAACTAGAAGCTCAAAAAGAACGATTTTCATTTAGACCTCTAAGTGTTCGAGTAGATTGTCGATGATAGGTGAATAGCGAACCCTCTCTTTGATGCTTGCGATTCTAGGTTGTGGGTATATTGTTGTCTTTAGGTATGCCAAAGAGTAGGACCGACCGAACCTAAGTTAAATATCTCCCAAAAACGAACTCTGACTTGGTCGAGTCAGAACGAATCAGCCCAAGCCCATTGTCAACTCTTGACTCGGCCCATTTAGTATTGACTCGGTCCGAGTCAAAACTTTGACTCGACCGAGTCAAAACATCAGCCAAGCCCAAAACACTTTCTGGGCTTCGACCTGCATGGAACTGACTCGGTCCGAGTCAAGTACTGACTCGGTCCGAGTCAGAAGGCTGAAAACGTCCCGACGCTCTGATTTGATCCTCAAACGGTTTTTTCCGACCAAATCTAAGTCTTCCTTTCCGAAACTTCACATATAAGTTCATCCCTAATGGTGTGTGACCCTGTAGGCCCATTCGCAGTGGCAGCAGCCTCGAGAACCATTCCCGATCTACAAGTCATGGTTAGCCCCTAGCAAGACCCTATGACCACCCACGTTGAATTGAGTTAGAGGTGATCTAACCAAGGCAATAACAGCTCGAGTTCTGATCCTTTATCTCACGATATCATATGTTGAACAAGGGCATGGTTTGAGCCACCCTTCAAGTTCAACCGCTTTCTCGTCTTGGCAAGTCGACTAATAAAATAGATGCAACTTCATCTATAGCGTGGCCACGCATTTTCATAGTCCGACTTTCACGAGAGGGCCCAGCGATATCTCTCCTATTGAGGAGGTGACAAATCCCATATTGCATGTCTATTATCTCCATATGATTCGTGAACGTATCTGATCAACGCCGTTATAATCATCCGGTTAAAGACGACGTTTGACGCAGTCAAGACACGCCACTCCTCATATCAGATACTCTAGACAAGTGAAACTGATATAATCATAGCAAAGACATAAGCAACATCAAGATCACATCATCACATCATGTGTCTAAGTTCCCAAATGCATAAAAATAAACATGCAATGCAAAAAGGATACTAAAAAGGATATCTACAAGCTCGGGTGCCTCCCGAGAGCGCTTATTTATGGTCCTAAGCTTGACCGCGGGGTTGTTCACTCGTCTTGAGGATCAGAGAAGCTCATCGAGTTCCTCTCTTTGGCGTGCTCCCCGGGGTTGTAAATCTTCAGCCTTTGCGCGTTGGTCTTAAACGTATCCCCTCCATAGCCATATAACTCTATCGCTCCATGAGGGTAGACATGCTTAATCGTGAAAGGCCCCGACCAACACGATCTCAATTTGCCTGGAAATAATTTGAGCCTTGAGTTAAAGAGAAGTACCTGATCACCTTCTCTAAAATCCCTCTGCAAAATCCGACGATCATGCCATCTCTTGGTTCTCTCCTTGTAAATCCGGGCATTCTCGTAGGC
>NW_010967939.1:11732-16732 GCF_000463585.1 Tarenaya hassleriana | reverse complement strand
GCCTCTAGCTCTTGGAAAGGGATGTCATATATGTCACCTCCACATGCTGCATCAATCCAAGACCGAGTGTCATCCTTCAACCCATGGATAAAGATGGATAGAAGGTAGTCTCTTTCCATTCCATGGTGAGGGCACATTCTTTGATATTCCTTGAAGCGTTCCCATGCATCATGGAGATTCTCCCCATCCTCTTGCACAAATGCATTGATCCGATTCCTCGCATGTTGAGTCTTGGTAGGGGAGTAGTATTGCATAAGGAATTGCTCTTCCATCTCACCCCATGTCGAGATAGAGTTTGGCTCAAGAGTGTAGAGCCAATCTCTAGCTCTCTCCGTGAGCGAGTAGGGGAAGGTTTCAAGAAACACATCTTCAAGAGTAATCCCCGGTCCCTTCTTGATTGCCTTACAATTCATCTTGAAGTTCGTAAGGTGAGCATTCGGGTCCTCGTTTGGTCTCCCACGGAAACTCATGTTGTTGAGCATTTGGATGCATTGCGGTAAGAGTTCAAGTTCTTCTAGTGGTCCTATGATGCCTAGAATGTGAGAAGAATTGTGATGCACGACGTTATAAAACCGGTGAAAAACTCGTGTGATTAGGGGTCAACAAACACCAATTGACATGAAGTGCAAATCGATAAAACCGAAACAAATCCAAATCGCAACCAAGTTAGGATTCAAACATACCCAAAACACAAACGAATCCCTAACCCACAGCCGTGGATTTCATGGAAAAACACAGAATAAAATTGGAAACAGAAACCAAAGAGGGAGAAGAAAGACTCATGTCGACAGCAAAGCGATCTTCACGTTCCAACTCTCCTTCTACTTCCCCAAATACCGTAAACTCTTATTTCTCTCACCGAAGCTCTCCAAAGTCTGTCTGCTCCTCTTGGACGTCTGTAGGCTCTTTTTATAAACCCTAGGCGGCGCTTCCGAAGTCCTATTCCCATTTAAACTCTGAAAATTCGAGTCTGAGGTTTTTCTGGGTTTTGATTCGGACCGAGTCAAAACTCTGACTCTACCGAGTCAAAACGAGATCTAAACAGTTTCGGCCAAGTCCAGTTTTCTGACTCGGGCATTCTGACTCGGGCATGTTGACTCTGGCATTCTGACTCGGACGTTCTTACTCGGTCTCTTCGTAACAGGTTTGGAATGAACCATCTTCAGCATGTTGACTCGGCCCACTTTCCACAGTTGACTCTGGCCGAGTTAAGATAGGGAGTCCTTGACGCATTTCATCCTTCTAGCTCCAGATCGCTCCCGTTTCGGTCCAAATCTCATCCAAGACCTGTAATCCTATACAAACACAACCAAACCGAGTTTCATAGCCTAACACTCCTACTGTTGGGTTTTGGGCTACGGATTCCTAGCATGCGATTATATCGATCTAGGGTTTGGTTTACTAGGTTTCATGCAGCGGAAGGATAATCTAAACCTAGTCAAACGTCACACGCAACCAAAATCATCCGTAAAACCCCGTCTAATCGTGTATATCACCGTAGGAATCGAATACTTACCTCTTTCCTGAAGATCTGAAAGTAGCAATCGATCCAGGGCCTGTTTTAATCACCAAGAGCTGAAAGTACAGCTCCTCTACACGTATCCACACCGACGGGAAGGATTCCAAACGCTTTTGGAACTGATCTGCTAGGATCTGTGAAGTATATGAAGTGGGATCTAACTGATCTGCTAGGATTTGTGAAGTGAATAGGGTTTTCAAGACTTGGGATCGAATCCCTAGAACTAGAACCTGAAAAGGAATGATTTTCTTGTGTTCTAGATCTGTCTTAGGGTTCTATAAGTCTTTCTTAGGTTGAGGACGGCGTCCAATACCCTTCTTATAAGATAGGAACCCTAATCCTTGTGAAAAGAGACTTTTTCCGAGTATTGACTCGGTCCGAGTCAGAACTCTGACTCGGTCGAGTCAGAACGAATCAACCCAAGCTATCATGTGTTGAACAAGGGCATGGTTTGAGCCACCCTTCAAGTTCAACCGCTTTCTCGTCTTGGCAAATCGACTAATAAAATATATGCAACTTCATCTATAGCGTGGCCACGCATTTTCATAGTCCGACTTCCACGAGAGGGCCCAGCGATATCTCTCCTATTGAGGAGGTGACAAGTCCCATATTGCATGTCTATTATCTCCATATGATTCGTGAACGTATCTGATCAACGCCGTTATAATCATCCGGTTAAAGACGACGTTTGACGCAGTCAAGACACGCCACTCCTCATATCAGATACTCTAGACATCTCAGGTCTGAGGATCCAAGAACAAACCGTTGTATGAGACTCAAGTCATGACTTTGTCCATGTGACAATCTCATGCGGGTCAACCAGTCACTCGTTCACAACGAGTACCCATGATTGTGATATGCATCCAATGCATCGATCACAACTCATGCTAGTCTTAATTCATCATTGTTCCCACAATGATAACTGACCATGGTGTTTAGAATCATTCGATAATGATTCAAGGATACCGAAATATAACAAACATGCTAATCATATAACGGGAATGTAATGCATTCATAAATCAATGAATCAATACAAAGTCAAAATGTCATATCACGGATCATCCTAGAGCATTACAACCAACAGTGATCTGAAAAACGTGAAACCACGAGAGCTAAGCACAACTGCTTAGTGAATGATCCGGGTTGGATCTGGTAAACTCGTTCCCAGCGAGAACGGTATTAAAATGATAAAAACACAAAATATAATTATTCAATATTAAACATATATTTATCTCATATAAAAACATCATCGTATCAATTCCCGTATGGCTTCACACCATCGGGCTAGCCATAAACCCTGGTCAATTCTCATGACTAGGAGCGCCTCTCACGCCCGTCACATCTCATGGCGTTGGCCGTCGCATCTCACGACAATCAGGTATGTATGGCTTCGCACCATAGAATCAGCCGTAAACCCTAGTCACATCGAATGAGTAGGAGCGCCTCTCACGCCCGTCACATCTCATGACGTTGGTCGTTGCTTCGCGCAACAATCAAGTCCCGTATGGCTTCGCACCATAAGGTTAGCCGTAAACCCTAGTCACATCGCATGACTAGGAGCGCCTCTCACGCCCGTTACATCTCATGACGTTGGTCGTCGCTTCGCGCGACAATCAATGCGCCTCACGCACACGTCACTTCTCGTGACAACCGATGTCACTTCTCGTGACCCATCGGAGTATAACATTTAGTCGTCATACAACGATTCACTCGGTGTATGTCGCGCATCTCACCACACATTCAATTTATTGATTTATTCCAATTCTTTCTTTTTACGTTTTGTCGTGTTCCGGCTCGTTTTTCACATAGTTTGATCGATTCCAAGGTTTATATTTCATCCCAAGATCTTTTTGGCTCAATTTCATCACTTTTTAGTCTGGACCGGTCGGTTCAGGCGTTCCCGGGGTCTGGACCGGTCAATCCAGACAATTTCGGAGGCATTTTCAGTGTCTGGACCGGTCGGTCCAGAGGCTGGACCGGTCGGTCCAGAGGCTGGACCGGTCGATCCAGAGCCCAGAGATCGCGATTTCGCGATTTTGTCCCAGATTCCGGTCCGACTTCGTTGGGTCATACCTTACTCATTTCTTGTCCAAATTGAGCGCCGTTTGTTTCTAAATGTTCATTGAAATGTCCTCTTTTGATTCTAACTATCGATTCATTCGATTATTACCCGAAAGTCTCGGACTTAGAATGAGTTTTGCGTTTTTCTCTGAAATTTCCAGTTTTTCTTCGATTTTCAAACTTTCATATCTTACTCGTTTCTTCAGCAAATCGAGTGTTGTTTGTTTCTATGTGTTCATTGCAACTTCTACTTTCTAATCATGCCCAGGTTTCATCGAATTAACACCATAACAATGATGAAAATGTGCTCACACAGAGGCAACTCGAGTCACTCACCTTGCTCAGATTCGGATCTGAATGTTTGGTCGGATTTGTTGTCGTTTTCCAGCAACTCCGATGATGGTTACCCTCTTAGACCTTCTGAGGCTGGTCCTCTTTGCTCCCACGAGCTCCTTTCCTCTTCTATCCCTCTCTCTCTCTCTTCCCCTCCCTCTCTTTCTTCTTCTTCCCTTAGTTTTTCTTCTGCAATTTTTCTGGCTCCAGATGATCTTTGGAGCAGGTTTTGATCCGTTTTTAGAGAGGTTCAGAGGCTTAGGGTCGAGTAGGGTCGTTTTAGGGAGCATTAGTGTTCAATTATGGGTGGTTAGGTCGGGTTTTCACCGCATGTATGACCCTGAACGCACATCCATTGCGCGGTCAAGATCGCAAGCTCGCCAGATATTTTCTCCGCCTGGACCGGTCGGTCCAGACTTTTTTTTTGGTTCGCTCGGTCTAGCTATGATCTAGACTGGTCGTTCTACGTGCTAGACCGATCGGTCTTGACACATTTTTTTCTCCTTCCTCTTGTCGTTTTCTCGTCTTTTCTCGTCTCATTCGCTCGGGATGGTTTCTGGGCCTCTTCTCAACATTTTGTGGTCCATTTCTTAGGGTTTAGTACTCGTTTATATAATTGTTCTTCTCCGAAATTAATTAAATATCCCAATTTGGATTCAGGTTATTACAAATCCTCCCCCCTTAAAGAGAATTCGTCCCTGAATTCGGAATTACATGATGTCGTTAATTCACTTGCATTCATAGCACAATACCAACACCTCCATTACAGTAGTGTCATACATCAGATAGGAATTTCATACGATCCATTGTCATACACAAGAGTGATGGGTTTCCTGGGATCTCATGAGCGAATCATATTCCTAAGAGATCGATTCTAGGGTTTGCGCAGCGGATATAAAACAAAATTTTTGAAGAAACCCTAGAACCATGCATGCATGGTTACGTAGAAACGTTAGAACGCTTACCTCAATCGATCCGGGGCCTGTATCAACTGAAGAATTCGTCCGATCACGAAAGGGAGGAAGATTACCTCGCCCTCTACATGTATCCACACCTCAGGATGGATTCCAACGATTGGAACTTGTCT
>NW_010967939.1:11032-11343 GCF_000463585.1 Tarenaya hassleriana | reverse complement strand
TTTTCCATCGTTTTCTCGTGCATTTTGTCCTTCCCTTCGTGTGTGACCCTGTAGGCTCATTCGATATAGCAGTATAACCCGAAATCTCTATTTCGGATATACAAGTCATAGGCGGTCTCTAGCAAGACACTATGACTACCTATCTCGAATAGAGTTTGTTCGTGATCTTACGAACGCCAGAGATGATTCCGGCTGATGATCCTTTTGCATCGCAATATCATATGTTGATCATAAGGCATGGACGAGCCACCTTATATGATTCGACTGCTTTCTCGTTCACTGAGTTCGACTGTATGAAATAGACGACGCTC
>NW_010967939.1:576-10838 GCF_000463585.1 Tarenaya hassleriana | reverse complement strand
TAGATATCTCAGGTCTTAGGATCCAATCATGGAACCGTCATATGAGATTCAAGTCATAACGCTAGTCCACGTGACAATCTCATGTGGGTCAATCCGGTATTCCGTTCTCCAACGAATACCTATGATTGTGATCGTATCCAATACCTATGATCATCCATATGATCATCAATCACAGATCATACTAGTCTTAGTATATCATTATTCCCATAATGACATATGACTAGGGAGTTTAGTATCGTTCATAACAATACATGGATTTCATAACACATAAATATGCACAATATGTAATAAATAAAACACTTATCCATCCATACATAAATAGAAAGTGTCAATACATCAAGTGCATCTAAACAAAGCTCGCTAACAGTACATCATAGAGTACTAAACCAACAATCTCCCACTTGCTCTAATCATGGACTGCTAAACATCTAATGTCCATATCCCTAACATGACCCTCATACTTCGACGAAGGGAGAGGCTTCGTCAACGGATCGGAAATGTTGTCATCTGTCGACACTCTGTAAATGTGCATGTCTCCTCTGTCTATGATCTCCCTGATAAGGTGAAACCGTTTAGCACTCACGTTATAGATGGATGATGTCGAGTTCGAAGGCTGATCATTCAAGATGTATAAACCATTCACAAGATAACCATTACCATAGTAAATACTGTCTCAATAAATCATCAAACTCGAGTTCTCAATTACAAATCGAAAACCATCCAAATCCAGACATGAAATAGAAATAATGTTTATGCTAATCGTAGGCACATAGTAACAATTACTTAATTCTAAAACAAGTCTAGAAGGAAGATACAAATCGTAAACGCCAACACACAATGCAACAACTCTTGCTCCATTTCCGAGCGCAGATCTGCTTCTCCCTTTGCCAGCATTCTACTTCTTCTTAGTCCCTGCACATTTCTACAAATGTGTGAGGCACTTTCGGTATCCAATACCCATTACAAATCGTAAACGCCAACACACAATGCAACAACTCTTGCTCCATTTCCGAGCGCAGATCTGCTTCTCCCTTTGCCAGCATTCTACTTCTTCTTAGTCCCTGCACATTTCTACAAATGTGTGAGGCACTTTCGGTATCCAATACCCATGAAGATGTAGTACAGATGTTAGCCTCTATAACACGAATACCTGAGGCAAAAGCTGTTGGGATTCCTAGGATGTCTACAGCAAATCTAATTCCTAAGAGATCGGTTCTAGGGTTTGCGCAGCGGATGTAAAACAAAATTTTGATGAAACCCTAAAACCTAGCATGCATGATCTTGTAGAAACGTTAGAACGCTTACCTCAATCGATCGGGGGCCTATATCAATCGAAGAGTTTGTCCGGTCACTAAAGGCATGAAGAATATCTCACCCTCTACACGTATCCACACGACAGAAAGGATTCCAACGGTTGAAACTCGTCTGCTAGGACTGAAGAACACGTTCTTCTTTGCGCAAGAGTTTCAGGGATCTTATTTTAGGTTTTCGATCTCAAAAACCTCTCCAAAGGTCTGTGAAATCGTCCTCAAGAGGTTAAGAGGCGTTTTCCAAAGTTGATTGCCCTTAAAACCCTAATTTGGGTGAGATAAGGAAATTCCGACGTCTGGACCGATCGGTCCAGGCTCTGGACCGATCGGTCTGGAATATTTTTCAGACCGAGCAACATTTGCACGTTACCTCTAGACCGATCGGTCCATATGTCTGGATTGATCTTTCTGGGCTGGCTGGATCGATCGATCTAGACCTCTGGACCACTCGGTCTGGCCTCCGCTCCACCGGGAATTTCTCATATTTTTTCGTGCGTTTGTCCTTTCTTGCGTGTGTGACCATGTAGGCTCATCCGATATAGCAGTATAACCCGAAATCTTCATTTCATTTATACAAGTCATAGGTGGTCCCTAGCAAGACACTATGACTATGTATCTCGAATAGAGTTTGTTCGTGATCTTACGAATGTTGGTGATGATTCCGGTTGATGATCCTTTTGTATCACGATATCATAAGTCGAACATAAGGCATGGAGAAGCCACCTTATCTGATTCAACTGCTTTCTTTCTTGTTCACTGAGTTCGACTGTACGAGATAGATGACGTTCGTCTATAGTGCGGCACACATTCCTACAGTCTCGTTCACACGAAGGGCCCAGCAGTATCTCACTCTTTACGAGAGGTACAAATCTCATTTTGACAATCTACAATCCAGCACATGATTCGTGTCATATGTGATACATATCTTTATAATCCTCCTGTTACGTAGGACGTTTGACGTATTCAAAGTACGCAACTCTTTATGTTGGATTCCGTAGATATCTCAGGTCATAGGATCCAATCATGGAACCGTCATATGAGATTCAAGTCATGACGCTAGTCCATGTGACAATCTCATGCGGGTCAATCCAGTATTCCATTCTCCAACGAATACCTATGATTGTAATCGTATCCAATACCTATGATAATTTTTATGATCATCAATCACACATCATACTAGTCTTGGTATATCATTGTTCCCACAACGATATATGACTAGGGAGTTTAGTATTGTTCATAACAATACATGGATTTCATAACATATTAAAGCATACACAATATGTAATGAATCAAACACTCATCAATAAAACCATAGAAAGTGTCAATACACCAAATGTATCATAATAAAGCTCATATAGCAGTACATCATAGAGCACTAAACCAACAATCTTCCACTTGCTCTGATCATGGACTGCTAAACATCTAATGCCCATATCCCTAACATGACCCTCATGCTTCGACGAAGGGAGAAGCTTCGTCAACGGATCGGCAATGTTGTCATCTGTCGACACTCTGCAAATGTGCACGTCTCCTCTGTCTATGATCTCCCTGATAAGGTGAAATCATCTGAGTATGTGTTTAGATCATTGATGGGACCTAGGTTCTTTCGCTTGTGCGATTGCTCCATTGTTGTCACAATACAGAGCAATGGGGCTATCAGCACTAGGAATGACACCCAAGTCGCCAACAAACTTTCTGATCCAAACCGCTTCATTTGCTACATCCGACGCTGCAGTATACTCAGCTTCTGTAGTAGAATCTGCAACGGTCGCTTGCTTAGAACTCTTCCATCTTACAGCGCCCCCGTTCATGCAAAAAACATAGCCAGACTACGATCTGTAGTCATCCGGGTCTGACTGGAAACTATCATCGGTGTAACCCCTTACAGCGAGCTCGTCTTCCGACCCATCGTACACCAAGAACACATCCTTAGTCCTTTTCAAGTACTTCAGAATGTTCTTGACGGCGGTCCAGTGTGACTCACCTTGATCTGACTGGTATCTACTCGTAATGCTCAACGCATAGGATACATCCGATCGAGTACAAAGCATAGCATATATGATGGATCGAATTGCCGAAGCATATGGAGTCTGATCCATGCGTTCTCGCTCATCAGGTGTCGTAGGACACTGACTCTTGCAAAGAACTGTGCCACTGCTCATCGGTAAGGTTCTTTTCTTGTAATCTTGCATCTTGAACCGTTACAAGACCTTATCGATGTAAGTACTCTGACTCAATCCTAGAAGCCGCCTCGATCTATCTCTATAGATCTTTATGCCTAAAATATAGGCTGCTTCTCCTAGGTCCTTCATAGAAAACTGCATTCCTAGCCAAGACTTCACGTCTTGTAGGGTAGGAATGTCATTATCTATTAGGAGAATGTCATCCATGTACAGCACTAGAAAAACTATTGTGCTCCCACTGACCTTCTTGTAAACACATGGCTCATCTTCGTTTTGTGAGAAACCAAACCTTTTGATTGGCTTATCAAAACGAAGGTTCCAGCTCCTTGAAGCCTGCTTCATTCCATAAATGGACCTCTGAAGCTTGCACACTTTCCCCGGGTTCCTTGGATCGACAAAATCTTCGGATTGTGTCATGTACACATCCTGGTCAAGTTTCCATTAAGGAACGCGGTCTTGACATCCATTTGCCATATCTCATAGTCGTAATACGCGACTATGGCAAGTAAGATCTTGATGGACTTCAGCATAACTACAGGCGAAAAGGTCTCATCATACTCAATACCATGAATCTGATGGAATCCTTTCGCCACAAGTCGTGCCTTATACGTGTGCACGTTATCATCCATGTCGGTCTTCTTCTTGAAGATCCACTTGCATCTGATGGGTTTTATCCCTTCAAATGCATCAACCATAGTCCATACTTGGTTGTCTGACATGGATTGCATCTCGGACTTCATAACCTCGCGCCATTTCTCGAAGTCGGGACTCGCCATATCCTCTGGGTATGTGGTAAGCTCATCATGTTCTAATAACATGAGCTCCTCATCCCCAGTCACAAGAAATCCGTATCTCACAGGCTCTTGGCGAATCCTGCCTGATCTCGAGGTTCACTATTCGAAGGTTGAGTCACAACCGGCAGTGAAACAGGATGAACGTCTTCAACTTGTTCACTCGGCTCAGCGTCTACTTGTTGCTCTCGAACTTCCTCAAGTTTGATCCTACTCCCACTAACTCTTTTGGAGATGAACTCTCGCTCCATAAAAGTCGCATTCCTGGCAATGAACACCTTGTTCTCTGCCGGAATGTAGAAATAGTAACCCTTAGTTTCCTTAGGGTAGCCTACAAATAAACACTTATCAGATTTGGAGGATAACTTATCAGTCATTTGACGCTTCACGTAAGCGTCGCAACCCAAAATTTTGACAAACGACAACGCGGGACGCATTCCCATCCATATCTCATATGGCGTTCTTTCAGCCGACTTCGTTGGACTCCTGTTCAGCATGTATGCAGCGGTCTCTAAAGCATAGCCCCAAAAGGACTTCGGAATATTTGTCTGACTCATCATCGACCGAACCATGTCCAACAGTATTCGATTTCTCCGTTCAGACACGCCATTCCACTGTGGCGTTCCAGGAGGAGTCAATTGTGATACAATACCACAATCAACCAGATAGTCAGAGAACTCTTGGCTCATATACTCGTCACCACAATCCGATTGAAGTGTCTTGATCGTCTTGCAAAGCTGGTTCTGTACTTCATTTCTGAAAGCCTTGAACATTTCAAGTGTTTCAGACTTATGTTTTATCAAATCGACATAACCGTATCGACTGAAATCATCAGTGAACGTAACGAAATACAAATAACCTCCACATACATCACTATGTATGAGAGCCAATAACTCTATCGCTCTCTTTCCTTTCCCTTTGAAAGGATGTTTCGTCATCTTGCCCATCAAACAAGACTCGCAAGACTCAACACTACAAGAAAAATGGTCATTTCCAATGGGCAAATCCGTTGGAAATGGCCAAATTTCCGTTGGAAATTAACGTTTCCAACGGATTTCCAACGGATAAATCCATTGAAATTTGTCGTTAGAAATCGATGTCCGTTGGACAACCGTTGAAATTTTCAACGGAATTTCAACGAATTATCTCGTTGGAATTTTCCAACGGAATTTCCAACCGCAATCCGTTGGAATTTTACAACGAAAAATTCAAAACATATTCTCGATCCCAACCCTAACCCCGGCCTTGGCCCCGACCGCGAACCCGACTCCGATCCCGAAACTCACTTCCCAATAGGTCATCCATCCTTCCACTACTCCAACTCAATCCTCCTTAACCCTAGAGTTCCAATTGACCATCATCCAACTGCTCCAAGTTAAACTTATGATATCATATAACATTAATATATATACATATATAAATGTTTATACATATGAATATTTATATACACACATATATACATAGACACATACATATATACATATATATATATATTTGTTATGTGTATGTATATGGTTAATATAGACATATCGATATATATATATATATATTAATATATATATCGTATATATATATATTTACGTATATACACAATCAAATTGATATATATATATACATATATATACACATTATATTTGTACATATAACACAAAATATACATGTATTTATATATATATATATATATGTATACGTATAAATATATCCATACACACATACATATATACATATTTATATGTATATATATTTACGTATATACATATTCAAATTCATATATATATATAATATATTTGTTATGTGGATGTATATGGTTAATATAGATATATCGATATCCGTTGGAATTCCGTTGGAATTTTTTTCCAACCAACATCCGTCCGAATTCCGTTGGACATTTCCAACTGATTTTTCCAACCGATATCCATTGAAAATTTCCAACGGATATCCGTTGGGAATATCGTTGGAAATTTTCAGTCCAATTTTTCAATTGAATACGTTGAAAATTCCGTTAAACTTTCCAACGGACATTTCCAACGGATATCCGTTGGAAATTTCAACGGAATTTTAATGGAAATTGTCATTGAAACGCCGTTGAAAACCGTTGAAAATCCGTTGGAAAATCCGTTAGAATTTGATGAGTTTTTTTGTAGTGCAAGAGACTCAAAGTCAAATGAATTCAGAAGATCTTCATGATGAAGCTTCTGAATGCGTTTCTCGTTTATATGGCCTAGATGACAATGCCAGAGGAAGTTCAGGTTTAAGTCATTCAGCTTAAACCGTTTGCCACTCACGTTATAATGACAGTCACCCTTACCGAGCTTAGGTTTAGGCGTACATGCAACTTTTGCCTTCTTCGTAGTCTTCTTTTTCACTTTACCCCGCTGCTTCTTGCTGGAGTTTTTCTCAACAGCAAGCACACCTTAGTCTTAGGGACCACGATGTCCTGCTCAGCTGATTTTAGCATCCCATGCAGCTCGGCTAAACTCTTAGTCATCGCGTGCATATGGTACTGCATTACGAACTGGTTATAGTCCTTGGGCAATGACATCAGGATCAGGTCCACGACCAAGTCACCATCGAGCTTAACTCCCATACGATCAAGTTCCTCAATATGAGCTTTCATGTTGAGGACGTGGGTGTTGACAGAGCTACCTCTCGGCACCTCTGTCTTCACCAGAGCTTTCAACGTCTTGTACTTTTCAGTACGCGAGCGCTCCTCAAACATGGTCTTGAGTTGTTCGATCATATCAAACACATTCTTTCCCTCAAACTGCCTCTGCAGATTCGGTGTCATGCTCCCCAACATGAGACAAGAATTTCGTTGTCGTCAGTCTGATACTTCAACCAAGCATCTCTGACGGCTCTTGTCGCATTGGCCGCAGGCTCTGGAGGCAGAACCCCTTCCGGACGTACGACTTCTTGTCGTGCTTGAGAACAATTCTCAAGTTACGATACCAGTCTAAGAAGTTTGTCCCGGTTAACTTATCTTTATCAAGGATAGATCGCATCGTCAAACTCGGTACACTACCGGTTGACGCCATGTCCTACAGAAAAAGACAAAACAACGAACAAAAACAAAATACAGATTCTATCAATAATCTACTACCAGCTAGTCCATCACCAATCAATGACAACATAGATACAGATAAAGAAAAATAACCCTATAATAATTTTCTATATGAGATTAAGATCCATATTTACATAAGAATGAGTTGTTATACTCAGCCTTACACTATTTAGGTAGACATCTAATGTCAATCACATTCAATGTGACTCTTAGATCCTTTATGAGACTATGATATCGAATATCATTGCATACTCGTCTCATCTGTACCGTTAAGTCTCAAGTCAAACTTGACAACTTCACCTAAGCTAAACCATATTCAAGATGTGGGAACCACAATTTTTCACCCTGCCTCACAAAGATAATCTGGCACGCTCAGCTTTGGCATGACCCATGTTACGGATGATCGATGCCTTGACAAGTGCTCTAGTAATGGAAGGTACACGTTTAGCATTACATAAAAGGGATTTTTAAAACCACACTTAGATCAATCATCTACTTTCAAGCTACGAGAACCACCATTTCTCCATCTTACCTCGCCAAGATAATACGGCACACCCAGCTTTGGCATGACCCATGACACGTACGATCGAGGCCTTGACAAATGCTTTACTCATACAGCTCCTAGATCTAACCGGTTTCTGTGCAATGATTGTACTATCAAAGATCAACTATTGTTCCTTAATCAGATGCATTACATAATCCGAATAGACCATCCATTCGATAACGTAATCCAAATCCTGAAGCTCCCACTCAATCAAGCATATCTTATATTTTGATTAAGTTACATGTATTCATTCACTATGGACCATCCATAAGAATGAATCATGTCTATTTGAGTCACAGTTGATCAGATTAAGCAATGATTGTGTAATCGGACTTAGAAAATGAAATATTTTCAGAATCTAGGTCTCGGACCGTCCGTTCTGTACTGTCAAATGGATGGTCTAGCCTTGGCAGAACGGACGATCTAGCCACAGAGAACGGACGGTCTTGCCTCAGCAGTCGGAACGGACGGTCTGAGTGCTCCAGACTTGCAGTCCGAGGCTCGACCTTCCGTTCCGTTAACCCTAGTCCGTCACCCCTGGGCCGTCCGGTCTGGCATACCCAAAACGGACGGTCTAGGGTTACGTGATCACATCACGTTTTTCTCGTGTTCTCAGCCCCGATCAGATCCGAAACACCTTTGAATTCATCTGTAGACCCAAAATCGAACTCCGCTCCAGACTTTTGTATTTGGTCACGTTTGCAAGAAGTGATTCCTCTTCCTCCCTTTCTACTCTAAGAATACTTCGAATTCCCTGAAAACAAAACACAACAGTTGAATTTTAAACAATATGACATGTGAGACCAATGTGACCAACGTGATCAACGTGACCAAATACAAAAGATAAACGGTGTGACCAGAATTAAAAATAAACGGTGTGACCAGTGTGACCAGATATAAAACATAAACAATGTGACCAATGTGACCAGTGTGACCATTGTTAACAATGTGACTAGCGTGACCAGGAACGTGACCAATGTGACCAATGTGACCAGTGTGACCAGCGTGACCAGCGTGACCAACGTGACCAATGTGACTAACGTGACCAGTGTGACCAGTGTGATCAACGTGACCAAGTGACCACTGTGACCAGTGTGACCAACGTGACCAACGTGACCAAATACAAAAGATAAACGGTGTGACCAGTGGGACCATTGTGACGTACCTTTGCTTCGTTCCCAATCTGTTTCATCACCGTCCCGAAAGTCCATTTGGGGTTAGAGATGTGCTTCTTGCACATCCTATGACAGTTTGGATCGGCATCTTCAACAGTCGTGCACCAACCGTTTGCACAAAGAGTTTCGATGCATTCGAAAGGAAGCACCATGAGAGGGACAACAAATCCAGACAAGCGTCATCTCTCCTTCGGTGTAGGATTTTGTAGAATCTTCCGCAACTGTTCCACCAATTTGTCGAATGTGTACCTCCCCCACGGAAATTCTTCGCATAACTCAAGTTCATCGACTATATCAACCACATCATAGTTGATAGAGTCATCGTTTCTGTTCCCGTGGTCGAGTACCCCGGATAGAAACATCAGTGTTGCCAATCTCTTTATGTCAATCCGACTGTGTTTACTCTTTTACAACTTTTCAAGAACTACTTTCCTGGTGACCTTCCCAGGTCCGAAGGTCTTTACCCGAAAATCGCTTTTCCTACGTTGTTCCCGATCTTCCGGATACTGGTTGCATTTCAATCCTGATATAATGTCGTGCTCGGTCCCTCCTCTAACTTCAGCGTTCGATATAGGAGGACTGACACAAGCAACATCTTCATGTTTTCGTCACATTTCAAATGGAATATGTGACGAAACTGTGAATCCTCGTTGAAGTACCTGCACTCCTCGGTAGATAATACCTCTTTCAGACTTTTTATCGTCTGGCTCAAATAGCATTTGCTTTCAATCTTCGGTGCGAACTGAATATCTGAAAAATCATATATAAACGGAACCTGCAAAGAAGAAATCAACACTCAATCAGTCAGTGTGACCATTGTGACCAGTGTGATCAGGTAAATCCTAACTTCCATTTCGGTGAATCTAACAACCGATTTTCCACCAAATCACACGATTAACTTAAAAACCATAAACACAAACCCAAAAAACCCAGATTTCTTGCATCGCATGAAACTCAAAGTAATTTACTACCAAACTTACCTTCATTTCCTGGTTTTTTCTTCCGCCACATCCCGATTTGCGAGCAGAAGTTGAGGTCTTCTTTTCATTTTTGTTCGATTTTGAAGCCATTGTTCTGATTTGTGAGAATCGACGAGAAACGAAAGGATTTCACCGGATTTCTGAAAAACCAGTTTTTTTTAACAAGAGATAGAGAAGCAAACAGTTTTGAAATTTGTCTCGAAACCGACTAAGTTAGG
>NW_010967939.1:0-355 GCF_000463585.1 Tarenaya hassleriana | reverse complement strand
GTCTTTTTTTTCCAACATTTTATTTTCATTGTTGTGTTGCGATAATTTTATTTCTAATAGATCAATAATATATTTTTTCCAAAAAATGTAATGGAAAAATTTACCATAATAGTCTAATGATTATGGTTAACTGCAGGATATGAGAAATCTCTAACCACAGCTGGATGGGGAGAGGACTAGAAGCTGCACCAAACCGATATGGAATCAAACCCCGAAACCATTGGGATGCAGTTGATCGCAGTAACGGTAAGCTCTCCCCGGTACTTGCGGATGTAGTAATCTATATCCCACTCATAACCGGTTGATTAAGTTGGTGTTCAATTTTTATCATGTGATTGATTATTTTTGTTAAAAA
>NW_010967938.1:0-522 GCF_000463585.1 Tarenaya hassleriana | reverse complement strand
AAAAGAGTCTTTATTCATCTTATAATTTAATACAAATTTATTCGTGAATTTTTCGATATATAACAAAAGGAAATTTTAAAATTATTTAAAAACTGTGAAAAAAAAATATTATCATTTATAATATTGTAATTCCTCCTAATTTAAAATTTATATTGATCACCAAAATGATTATTGGTTATATATTTGTATTCTCGAATTTGAACATAAACCAATATCATATCTCAAAAATCACAATAATATCATTTGCACTACAAAAGTATTAAAACATATAGTACCAAAAATAAAATGTAAAACTCATTGGAAGCCGACTTTGGCACATACTTGTAGTACTTGTACACATTCTCGAATTTCACCTTACATTTCTTGACACTTCTTTTATACCTAAACTTAGCCATTTTCCTGATCATTCATCACGATTCCATATAAGATATATATTTTCATATACATAAATATATATATGCATATATATGTGTCTAGAAACCCATTCTTCAAGAACACATACATATAAGTATATATATAAAA
>NW_010967937.1:0-522 GCF_000463585.1 Tarenaya hassleriana | reverse complement strand
AAAAAAAAAAAGCTGCTTGCCCCTTTGGAATTAAGCCTCTATCTAAGGCTGTCTATCTTTGATTCAATAGTCTCCCCTTCTCTTACCTACTTTTACTCTGATCTTCGGTATACCTCATACAAGATAAGCACAGGAAAGGATATTCAATCAAAACCAGGCTATCGCCCTATTCTCTCTCAATTGAATATCCTTTATAGATGAAGGGGAGTACCTTAGCAGTAGCTTCCAACACTGAAGATTTACCTCCTTAAGTGCCAGATATGAAAGTTTTATAAATTTCATACGGAACTACTTACTTACCGCTCCGTGGGGTTAACTTCTAACTTTCCAAATAAGTTTACTGAAGGAACTGACCCTAAGCATAGCTCTCTCTCTCAAATACAAATGCCAAGAAAGAGATTCCTTGGATAAGTGGAAACCTTTCATTTTTCTTTTAAGGCGTTTATCCTACTTATAGTATCAGTCTTCTAGCCTATCGAAATTCGTGTTTTTATTAACCAAGAACACATGCACTTTGTTGGC
>NW_010967936.1:0-522 GCF_000463585.1 Tarenaya hassleriana | reverse complement strand
CGACGATATCCTCATTTATAGTCGCACCGAGGAGGACCACGCGAATCATCTTGAGCAAGTCTTGACCACACTAAGGAAAGAAAGCCTATATGCTCGTTCTGTACTAACGAGATAGTGTTTTTGGGCTTTGTAGTCAGCTCTAGTGGTTTGAGAGTCAATGAGGAGAAAATCAAAGCCATTACGGAATGGCCAACTCCCACCACGGCTTAGCTAGCTTCTACCGTCACTTCATGCGAGATTTCAGCAGCATAGCCGCTCCCCTTACTGCGGCAATTAAAAAGGATGTACCATTTGAATGGGGAGATGCACAAGAGCGAGCCTTTGCTGTGCTCAAAGACAGCCTTAGACATGCTCCCATCTTAGTTCTTCCGAACTTTGACAAAACTTTCGAGGTCGAGTGCGATGCATCCGGGATTGGCATAGGAACTTTCCTAATGCAAGAGAAGAAGCCCGTGGCATTTTTTAGTGAAAAACTAAACGGGGCTGCACTCAATTATCCGACCTACGATAAGGAGCTATATG
>NW_010967935.1:40672-42484 GCF_000463585.1 Tarenaya hassleriana | reverse complement strand
TTCCCTTGAAGTGTAATCTGAGTGCAATTGCCTAGATCACTTCGTCCACCTATCCTTTGGAATTACTCGGTGAGACGCTTTCCAGCCTATCGAGTTTCCAGTCCTTACCGAGCCTTCGTTCATCATAACCTGTGCTTGTATCATTTTTTGGTATCAGAGCCCGGTTCAAGGACCATCGCGAGGTAATTCTATCTTTCTATTTGATTTCACTTTGGTATTCACTTTTTGTTTTGAAGAAAATCGAAAAACACAACAAGAAGTTCCACCGGTGAAGAGGTAATCCTAAACCCGATTCTTTTTCGTTTTTGCTTCAAGTTTCTGTTTCTATTTTGTCTTTGATTAACCCATCTTGGAAAAAAAAACAAATGATGATTATGTCAAGAGAAGAAGATACTGCCACATTGAAAATCCTACGAGGTATTCAAACACGATTAACTCGTCTTGAAAAAGAATGTATGCAACCTATGTTTGGGGGAATACACAACCTTCAATATGAAAGGTCAACAAATATGGATTTCAACAAGCCTAGAATTGAAAATCTGAGCCAAAAGAAAAGAGTTGTACATGATCGTGGGCGTTATGAGTATGAATATGAGGAAGAAAAGATCATCCGAGGGCAGCGACATGTCCAACGACATCAAGGTAACAAACCTGAACTAAAACCTCATACATTTGCGGGGCAAAATAATCCAGAAGCTTATCTCGAATGGGAGGAGCGGATGGAAGAAAATTTTGAAAGTTATGCAGGCTCGGATTATAGAAAGGTGCAATATGCCATGAGCAAACTCATTGGCAATGCATTGAATTGGTGGAAGCAAGAAGAGGCCATTAGGCGACGTGCACGTTACGACCCGATTATAACTTGGAAAGAGATGAAAGTGATAATGCGTAAAAGGTATGTATCAAAACACTATCTTCTTGAACTGCAATATAGATTTCGTAACATAGTGCAGGGAAGCCGAGGGTTAAGAGGGATGTAGCGGATTACGTAGCGAGGTGCTTCACTTGTCAGCAAGTAAAGGCAGAGCGACAGATGCCGGGAGGCAGCTACAGCCGTTGGAGATTCCAGAGTGGAAGTGGGATTCGATTGCCATGGATTTCGTGGTCGGGTTACCACTCACGCCAAGCAAGAAGAACGCCATTTGGGTAGTCGTGGATCGACTAACCAAATCCGCCCATTTCATTCCTATCCGTCAGGAGTATCCGATCGGGCGGTTGGCGCAGATTTACATTGATGAGATCGTACGTCTTCATGGAGTTCCGAACGAGATTATATCGGATAGAGACGCCCGATTTACATCCCGTCTGTGGAAGGCGATTCAGGAGGCGCTGGGGACGAAGCTCAAGATGAGTACGGCATATCATCCTCAGACAGACGGTCAGTCGGAGCGGACTATACAGACTTTGGAGGACATGCTCAGAGCTTGTATCCTGGAGTGGGGAGCTCCGTGGGACCAGTACATGACGTTGTGCGAGTTTGCGTACAACAACAGTCATCACACGAGTATCGGAGTATCTCCATACAAGGCCTTGTACGGGCGACCGTGCAAGACACCGTGATGCTGGACGGAGATCGGCGAGCGCCGAGAGTTCGGGCCGGAGATTATGGAGGAGACCACAGAGGTGATACGGAGGATTCGCGCCCACCTGAAGACGGCGCAGGATCGGCAGAAGTCGTATGCCGATCAGCGGAGACGAGACTTCGCGCTTGAGGTCGGAGATTATGCCTTTCTCCGAGTACAGGCGATGCGGGTTCATGCGAGGTGCGGGCAGAGCGGGAAGCTGAAGCCGCGATACATCAGACCTTACCCC
>NW_010967935.1:35950-38827 GCF_000463585.1 Tarenaya hassleriana | reverse complement strand
TTTCGCCAGAACGTTGCGTAGCGTAGTGAGATGTGCGATATCGAAATATGAGTGATCGTTGCGTGATCGTTTGCGGGTAGAAATTGCATGGCGTTAAACGGTAGCTCGGTAGGGACCGGATACCGTGATGCGTATGGTTGTACTATGGGGGTGTTGCACGTTGTGTGCCATGTGTGTAGCTTGCTCGTGCGTACGAGTTAAGCGTGATTGTGTTTGTGGATGGTTGTGGACTCAACCATCAAACGTCATGGACTTGACGGGCGTTTGAGACGCATTTTTGTCGTGTGCGACACGACGGCCAACGTCATGGATTTGACGGGCGTGGACTCGCCCCTAGTCATGGATTTGACTAGGGTATATGGCTGGGCCCCGTGGTGGACTCCACAGGGATATGATTGTATTTCCGTTGTGTCGTGGACTCGACATCGGTAGTCACGAGAGTGACGGGCGCAGGAGACGCGCACGATCGCATGTGATGCGATGGCCAACGTCACGCGGGTGACGGGCGTGGATTCGCTCCTGGTCATGGATTTGACCAGGGTATATGGCTAAGCCTTGTGGTGGATTCCATACGGGCGTGTTTGTGTTTGCTATTGATGTGCTACTGTGTGTTACTTATTGCGTGTGTTTTCATGGAAATGTCGACTGTACCGTTCTCGTTGGGAACGAGATTTCCGGGTTCAACCCGGGCTACTCACTAAGCAGTTGTGCTTAGCCCTCGTGGTTTATATTTTTTTCAGATCACGAGGATTACGCCTAGCGCATCCGGCAGACGACGACCTGAGAGAGGCAGCATCATGTACGGGATTTACATTTTGGGTGACGAGACTTGTATTTCCCGCATTTTGTACGGTTAAATTATAACTATTCGGATATGTGTTATTTTGCGATACTGATCGCCCGTTGTATTTTCCGCTGCTTACTCTAGTTTATTTAAAATGTTTTTGGATTTCGTATTTTTGCTTCCGCATTATTATTATTTTATTACTATTGTCCATGTGGCACAACCCGTATACTGTACACGGGTTACGGGTGTCACAGTCCGAAATATACTTCCGTGATTTACCCCAATGGCTGCAAAAATCCATCTGTAACACATGGGAAATCATCAAAAAATGATCAGAGTAAATGAGCGGGTCGCCCAAAAAATGGGCGGTCGCTCGGCGGGAGTGATTTTTGGTCAAAGAAAATGAGCGGGTCGCCCAAAAAATGGGCGACCGCTCGTTTTTTTTTTTTGAGCTGGTCGCTCATAAAATGGGCGACCGCTCACTTCCCGAGTTTTTCGATGCAAAACGGATCTTTCCTCGCACTCGTGTTGTATTTGATCGAAGAGGTTGTTACGAGGGAATTTTGGAGGCTTGATTAAGAAAAGAGAAAAGAAACAAAGAAGGTGAAGAATGTACATCCCGGTATGAACCGGGTTGCTAGTTAAGGTCGTAGCTAGACCGAAATCCGGTTCAATCGATTAAAAAGAGGGAGAGTACAGAGGTACCTCCTTCTGGTCTAATACTCCCTGGATTGTATGGCTTGAGTCTTTGAGTGTTGACTATGAAAGTTCCGCCTTTTCCGTTGTCGAGTTCTACCGCTCCATGAGAGGTGACGTTCTTTATGATGAACGGTCCTGACCACCTTGATTTCAGTTTTCCTGGAAAAAGTTTTAGTCGAGAATTAAATAAAAGAACGAGGTCACCTTGTTGGAAGTTTCGATTGAGGATGTGCCGGTCGTGCCACTTCTTGGCCCGCTCCTTGTAAATCCGCGCGTTTTTATATGCGTCCAAACGAATTTCCTCTAGGTGATGGAGCTCTAGAACTCGTTTCTCCGCTTGTGGAGCAAGTTCGGGGTCCCAATCAGTGTATGATTTCTCTTTTGAACCTTGAGATGAGTCAAGAACGGTATGGGGGGTCGATAGGATGCTTCCGAGGTCCAAATCTTCATTTCCAGGTGAAAACAGGCGGGTCGCCCATTTTTCGAGCGATCGCTCGCTTCTACAGTGTCTAGATCGTTTTTGCTCAGAGAAAACGGGCGGGTCGCCCATTTTGACGGGCGGTCGCTCACTTCTACAGTGTTTGGATCGTTTATGCTCAGAGAAAACGGGCGGGTCGCCCGTTTTTTACACAGGGTCACCCGTTTTTGGTCCCGGTCGCTCGAGTCAACAGTGTCACTGCTCAGACAAAATGAGCTGGTCGTCCATTTTTCGGGCGGGTCGCTCATTTTGCTCTGCACTTCACCATCAGGTCTTGAAAACGGGCGGGTCGCCCATTTTTCGGGCGGGTCGTCCGTTTTTGCTGGAATTTCATTTTCGGCTTCTTGACCATCCAACGCTCGTCTTATCTCTTCAATCTCCCCCCAATTGCTGTATAGACTTGCTTCTACGGCTATTAATGACGCTTCAAGCGGATCTACTTCACAAAATTCTCCGATCACTTCTTCCGCCGTTGCTTCAAGTATATCCGCATAACACACCGTATCATTGGTCGAGGGCTGCTTCAAGTTCTGATCAAGTGAGAATTCAACTGTTTCATCTCCGATCTTCATAGTTAATCTCCCAGCCCGAACGTGCACTATGGCATCCGCTGTACTAAAAAATGGTCGTCCTAAAATGATTGGAACTTTGGAGTCTTCATCCATGTCTAGCACCACAAAATCGACCGGTACATAAAACTCACCAATCTTCAAAGGTACATCTTCTAATATTCCCGCTGGGTACTTGATCGATCTATCCGCTAATTGTAATGCCATCCTTGTCGGTTTTAGCTCACCGACGTTCAATTTCTTGTAGATTGACAAGGGCATTAAACTTACACTCGCTCCAAGATCACACAAGGCTCGATCGATGTCGATGTTTCCTAGCTTACAAGGGATAGAGAAACTTCCCG
>NW_010967935.1:17091-24833 GCF_000463585.1 Tarenaya hassleriana | reverse complement strand
TCAAAACATGGGCTTTTCCTTTTTGGGCCGATTTTGATTTCAGGCGGTCGCTCATTTTTCATGCGGGTCGCTCATTTATCTTCCGGTCACTCATTTTTCGGGCGGGTCGCTCATTTTCCTCTGACATACGAAAAAACAAGCGACCGCTCATAAAATGAGCGGCCGCTCACAAAATGAGCGACCGCCCATAAAATGGGCGGGTCGCTCATTTTTCTTCCAGTCGCTTATTTTTCGGGCGGGTCGCTCATTTTCCTCTGACACGCGAAAAAACAAGCGACCGCTCATAAAATGAGCGACCGCTCATAAAATTTTCTGATCCAAACAGCTTCTTTAGCTGCATCCGATGCTGCTATGTACTCGGCTTCTGTAGTCGAATCTGCAACGGTTGGCTGTTTGGAATTCTTCCAACTGATAGCCCCACCGTTCAGGCAGAAAATATAACCTGACTGCGATCTGAAGTCATCTCTATCGGTTTGGAAACTAGCATCGGTATAACCATTTATAGCGAGCTCGTCTTCCAATCCGCCGTACACTAAGAATAAATCCTTAGTCCTTCTCAAGTACTTAAGGATGTTCTTGACCGCAATCCAGTGAGCCTCACCTGGTGTAGATTGATATCTACTAGTCATGCTCAATGCATATGATACATCTGGACGAGTACACAACATGGCGTACATGATGGATCCAATTGTCGAGGCATATGGAATCCTACTCATGCACTCTTGCTCATCCTGTGTCTTTGGACACTGAGTCTTGCTAAGAGCAACGTCATGTCCCATTGGCAAGGCACCCCTCTTGGAGTTTTTCATCTTGAACCGATTCAAGATCTTGTCAATGTATGTACTCTGACTTAGGCCAAGAAGCCTTCTCGATCTATCTCTATAGATCTTGATGCCTAGAATGTAGGCGGCTTCTCCTAAGTCTTTCATCGAAAAGACCGATCCTAGCCAGGATTTTACTCCTTGCAAGGTAGGAATGTCATTTCCGATGAGCAATATATCATCCACATAAAGTACAAGGAAGACTACTGCGCTCCCACTGACCTTCTTATAAACGCATGGCTCATCTTCGTCTTGCAAGAAGCCAAACATCTTGATTGCCTCGCCAAATCGAAGATTCCAGCTCCTCGAAGCCTGCTTAAGTCCATAAATGGATCTCTGAAGTTAGCATACCTTCCTCGGACTCTTAGGATCGACAAAGCCCTCGGGTTGTGTCATGTACACATCCTTGAGCAGATTCCCGTTAATGAATGCGGTCTTGACGTCCACCTGCCATATCTCGTAGTCATAATACACAGCTATGGCTAGCAGAATCCGTATGGATTTAAGCATCACAACTGGTGAAAAATTTTCATCATAGTCTATACCATGAATCTGACGAAAACCTTTCGCGACGAGTCGTGCCTTATAGGTATGCACGATGCCATCCATGTCGGTTTTCTTCTTGAAAACCCACTTGCATGCATCTCTGACTCCATGGCCTGGTGCCATTTCTCGGAATCGGAACTCGCCACAGCCTCTGAATATGACGTAGGCTCGTCATGTTCTAACAACATGAGTTCGTCGTTTCCAGTCACAAGAAAACCGTATCTTGTAGGCTCTTGGCGGATTCTACCAGATCTCCGAGGTTCACTAGGAGGTGCTGTCTCAATAACTTGTGACACAGGTTGAACTGATTCGCCCTGTTCACTCGGTTCCTTGACTATTTGTGGTTCTCGAACTTCTTCGAGATCTATTCTACTCCCACTGACTCTCTTGGAGACGAACTCTCTCTCCAAGAAAGATCCATTCCGAGTAACAAACACTTTGTTCTCAGATGGGTTGTAGAACCAGTACCCTTTAGTTTCCTTAGGGTAACCCACAAATATGCATTTATCAGACTTGGCGGATAGCTTATCAGAAGCCAGACGTTTCACGTAAACGTCGCATCCCCAAATCTTCATAAATGCTAACCTGGGACGCTTCCCAGTCCATATCTCATATGGAGTCTTCTGAACCGACTTTGTTGGACAGTTGTTCAGTATAAGCGCCGCCGTTTCCAACGCATATCCCCAGAAGGATTTAGGAAGATCGACCTGACTCATCATAGACCGTACCATATCTAATAAGGTTCGGTTCCTCCTCTCGGACACGCCATTCCACTGTGGCGTTCCAGGTGGAGTCAACTGTGAGACAATCCCACAATCTGTCAGATAGTCAGTGAACTCTTGGCTCATGTACTCGCCACCTCGATCAGATCGAAGCAACTTGATCGTCTTGCCAAGTTGGTTCTGTACCTCGTTTCTGAAATTCTTGAACAATTCAAGCGTCTCAGACTTATGTCTCATCATAGACATAACCGTACCTGAAAACCTCCTCTCGGAAACGCCATTCCATTGTGGCGTTCCAGGTGGAGTCAGCTGTGAGACAATCCCACAATCTGCCAGATAGTCAGTGAACTCTTGGCTCATATACTCGCCACCTTGATCAGATCGAAGCAACTTGATCGTCTTGCCAAGTTGGTTCTGTACCTCGTTTCTGAAAATCTTGAACAATTCAAGTGTTTCAGACTTATGTCTCATCAAGTAGACATAACCGTATCTACTGAAATCATCAGTAAACGTAACGAAATACAGATAACCTCCTCTAGTGGGCGAGCTCATAGGACCGCACACATCACTATGTATGAGTTCTAACAACTTCGTAGCCCGTTCTCCTTTTCTAGTAAAAGGAGATTTTGTCATCTTGCCCATCAAACAGGAATCGCATGATTCAATTGATTCATAATCAAAAGAATCAAGAAGTCCATCAGAATGAAGCTTCGCTATGCGTTTCTCGTTGATGTGGCCAAGTCGACAATGCCAGAGATAGGTCGGGTTTAAGTCATTCGGCTTAAACCGCTTGGTACTAACGTTATAGATCGACCTGTATCTAGATGGTTCATCTTCCAAAACATAAAAACCATTAAACTGGTAACCCTTACCATAGAATAAGTCGCCTCTATAAATGGACAAACATTTGTTCTCAATAACAAATCTGAAACCATCCGAGTCTAAACATGAAATCGATATAATGTTCATGCTGATGGCAGGTACAAAATAACAATCATGAAACTCTAATACAAGGCCAGAAGGTAAAGTCAGATCATAAGTCCCGACGATCAATGCAGCAACTTTTGCTCCATTCCCGACGCGGAGATCTACTTCTCCCTTCGCCAATTGTCTTCTTCCTCGAAGTCCTTGCACATTTCCACAAATGTGCGAGGCACATCCGGTATCTAATACCCATGATGTAGAAGTAAACAAGTTCACCTCTATAACGAAGACACTAGAAGTCGAAGCTTCTTCTTCCTCTGATCTTCCAGGTAGAGTCTGCAATTTCTATACCAATGTCCGATGGCATGACAGAAATAACACTCTTCCTTCTTGGACTCAGGCATAGTCCATCAATGGTTGTGTCTGTTTTACTCATTTAGATGAAAGCCAAAGAGACAAACTTGATCCAAGGAGCACTCGTGTTTTTCTTGGATATCCTGCCAATCAAAAGGGTTATCTGTGCTATCACCCACCGAGCAACCGAATGTACACCTCACGGCATGTGAAATTCATTGAGGAGATTGGGTATTTTGGTGACACGAATTGGCAAGCCTTGGAGAACCTTGATACACAAGGCACAGATTCTAATGACTCCGTTTTTCAACTTGTCACAACAATCCAACACCTTGGAGCTCAACAACGAGGTACAAACACATGATCTTCATGCCGATGGTATTCCCCCTTCTCATTCTACTTCCGTAGATACTTTGCTCGATTCTAACATTTCAGGAAGTGATTCGTCACATTTTGATGATGAAACCCCAACTCATGATGCCACTACTCTTGAGGGGGAACAGTCACCTGCCTCCATTCTTAACACTTCTCCTATTGTCACTCCCGAACCTGCCTCATCCTCGTCTGCCCCTCCCCAACCAGTAGAACCCCTTCCTCTACGACGGAGCGCAAGAGATCGCAAGCCTCCATCCGAATGGTGGAAGTGCACCACCACAAACTCTTCCAACAATGTTGTTGCTCATCCAATAGCTATGTACTCCTCTCTTGTTGATTTTCCTACCACTGAACAAACTTTTTTAAGTATGATAGAACAGGGATCTGAACCGACATCCTATAACCAAGCAAAGGATATCGCGGTATGGCAACAAGCTATGGATGAAGAAATCTCAGCCCTTGAAAAGAATGAAACTTGGGAAATAACCGAACTCCCACATGGCAAGCAACCTGTTGGGTGCAAATGGGTATATAAGATCAAGTATCTCAGCAATGGAGAAATTGAACGTCATAAAGTACGTCTAGTTGCAAAAGGGTATACCCAAACCTATGGCGAAGATTACACAGAGACATTTGTCCCCGTTGCGAAACTACCAACGGTACACGTAATTCTTTCTCTGGCTGTGAATCTTGATTGGCAATTGTGGCAGATGGGTGTGAAGAATGCGTTTCTCCAAGGCGACCTCGACGAAGAAATTTTCATGACTCCTCCTCCGGGATACAAAGGTAGCATCACTTTGGGACAGATTTGCACACTCAGGAAAGCAATCTACGGTCTCAAAAAGTCTCCTCGTGCGTGGTATCACAAGCTTTATCAAGCCCTGACGACCAAAGGATTCTCCCGCAGTGATTCAGATCATTCACTCTTCACGTTCCAAATTCCTGTCAGTATAATTATTCTGTTAGTTTATGTTGACGATATCATTTTATCGGGTAATGATTCAGTCGGCATAAAGGATACTAAAACGTATTTACAATCTGTTTTTGACATTAAGGATCTTGGTTCTTTAAAGTATTTTCTTGGGATTGAAGTAACTCGTTCTACTAACAGTTTGTTTTTGTCCCAAAGGAAATATGTTCTTGATCTATTACAGGAAACGGGTAAACTTGGAGCCAAACCAGTCCGCACACCTCTTGAAGAACATTACAAGGATCAACGCGAGGGGGAATCATTCCAAGATCCGGAACAATATCGTCGCGTTGTAGGTAAGTTGATTTATCTCACTATTACTCGTCCTGACATTAGTTTTGATGTGCATCAGGTTAGCCAATGGATGCACACACCAAAGATGAGTCATTGGCAGATGGTGGATCGAATTCTCAAGTACCTCAAAGGGACTCCGAACAAAGGGATTTGGATGGACAACAACAAACATACGGAGATTGTGGCTTATTGTGATGCTGATTGGGCTGGAGACAGAAACGATCGCAAATCTACAACAAGATATTGCACTTTCATAGGAGGCAACCTAGTTACCTGGAAGAGCAAGAAGCAAACCGTGGTAGCAAGATTAAGTGCGGAAGCTGAATATCGAGCCATGGCGAACACCACAAGTGAGATTCTGTGGCTAAGACAGCTGCTAAAGGATCTCGGGATGCAAATCAAGACACCAACACCACTACATTGCGACAACCAGGCAGCGCTACATATAGCATCTAACTCGGTGTTTCATGAGAGAACGAAACACATTGAGGTGGATTGCCATTTCATTCGGGAGAAGATCACACAAGGCTTTATATCACCGAAATACACTAGGAGCCAAGACCAACTCGCGGACATCTTAACCAAGGCGACCAGTTCATTTGTTCTTAGCAAATGTCTCTCCAAGATTGGCCTCATTGAGTTTGGCCGGCCAATATTGAGGGGGAATGTTAACGAGCAAGGAGAGCAGATGGAGGATTCAGAACATGAAGACAAGCATCAAGGAGCATTACGGAGCAAAGTACAATCAGACTTAAGAATCAAAACGTAAACTGCATGGAGATAGCTTCTTACGTGAGCTGCATGGGACGAAACTTTGGAGGCAAGCATTTGGATCAGATCACACAAGTGGATGCAGCAAATAAGGCAATGAATGAGTTTTCGAGATCAATAAGAAGAAAAGGAAAACATATTCTGCTGATTTGTTGTAATTTGATATATTTCCATTTCCTGTTTTGGCAATATCACATTGCCTTTTCTGTAGATTTTCTAGCCGTTTTCTATTCTCTTCTCCAGCAGATTTCGACATGTATATATCTAACCTATTGTGTACAATTTCTAAATAAGAGAGAGTGAATTATTCTTCTTCCTTTTGTCTCTGAAGAACCCTAAAATCGCATCTCATCTTCTTCATATTCTCGGCTGCTCTTTGAAGCACTTAACCGAGATTTCTCTTATGTTTTGTGTTTAATCTAACACAAATTTATAAAATCTATAAAAATATATTTAGAGTGCGTCAAAACATATTTAGAGTTCGTCTAACCATGTTTTGAGGGCAATAAAACACGTTTAGAGTGCATCAAAACATGTTTAGAATGCGTCAAAACATACTTAGAGTACATCCAAACATGTTTAGAGAGCATCCAAACATTTTTAGAGTGCATCGAAACAGGTTTAGAGTGCATCCAAACATACTTAGAGTGCATCCAAACACACTTAAAGTATGTCCAAACACGTTTAGAGTGCGTCCAAACACTTTTAGAGTGCATCCAAACATGTTTAGAGTGCATCGAAACATTTTTAGAGTGCGTGGATGCATATTTAGAGTGCGTCGAAACATGTTTTGAGTGCATCGAAACATGTTTAAATGCATTAAAATAGACTTAGAGTGCATCCAAACACTTTTAGAGTGCATCCAAACATGTTTAGAGTGCATCGAAACATTTTTAGAGTGCATCGAAACTTGTTTAGAGCGCTTCCAAACATACTTAGAATGCATCCAAACACACTTAGAGTGCGTCCAAACACGTTTGGAGTGCATCCAAACATACTTAGAGTGCATCCAAACACACTTAGAGTGCCTCCAAACACGTTTAGAGTGCGTCAAACACTTTTAGAAATCATCCAAACATATTTAGAGTGCATCAAAACATGTTTAGAGTGCATGCAAACATGTTTAGAGTGCATCGAAACATGTTTAGAGTGCATGCA
Source organism: Tarenaya hassleriana (assembly GCF_000463585.1). NCBI lineage: Eukaryota > Viridiplantae > Streptophyta > Magnoliopsida > Brassicales > Cleomaceae > Tarenaya > Tarenaya hassleriana. Next base: position 17,898 of record NW_010967935.1, on the reverse strand, counting down.
AACATGTTTAGAGTGCATCGAAACATTTTTAGAGTGCATCGAAACATGTTTAGAGTGCGTCGAAACATGTTTTGAGGGCAATAAAACACGTTTAGAGTGCATCGAAACAGATTTAGAGTGCATCCAAACATGTTTAGAGAGCATCCAAACATTTTAGTGTGCATCGAAATAGACTTAGAGTGCGTCCAAACACTTTTGGAGTGCATCCAGACATGTTTAGAGTGCATCGAAACATTTTTAGAGCGCGTCAATGCATATTTAGAGTGCGTTGAAACATATTTTGAGTGCATCGAAACATGTTTAAAGTGCATTAAAATAGACTGAGAGTGCATCCAAACACTTTTAGAGTGCATCCAAACACTTTTAGAGTGCATCCAAACATGTTTAGAGTGCATCGAAACATTTTTAGAGTGCGTCGAAACATGTTTAGAGTGCGTTGAAACATATTTTGAGTACAACAAAATATGTTTAGATTTCGTCGAATTATGTTTAGAGCACGTCAAAACATATTCAGAGCGCATCGAAACATGTTTAGAGTGCATCCAAACATATTAAGAGTGCATACAAACATGATTAGAGTGCATTAAAACAATTTTAGAATGCGTCAAAATATATTTAGAGTGCGTAAAAACATATTTAGAGTTCGTCAAACCATGTTTTGAGGGCAATAAAACACGTTTAGAGTGCATCAAAACATGTTTAGAGTGCGTCAAAACATACTTAGAGTACATCTAAACATGTTTAGAGAGCATCCAAACATTTTTAGAGTGCATCGAAACAGGTTTAGAGTGCATCCAAACATACTTA
>NW_010967935.1:15569-16906 GCF_000463585.1 Tarenaya hassleriana | reverse complement strand
AAACAATTTTAGAGTGCGTCAAAATATATTTAGAGTGCGTCAAACATACTTAGAGTTCGTCTAACCATGTTTTGAGTGCATCGAAACACGTTTAGAGTGCATCAAAACATGTTTAGAGTGCGTCAAAACATACTTAGAGTACATCCAAACTTGTTTAGAGAGCATCCAAACATTTTTAGAGTGCATCAAAACAGGTTTAGAGTGCATCCAAACATAGTTAGAGTGCATCCAAACACACTTAGAGTGTGTCCAAACACGTTTAGAGTGCGTCCAAACACTTTTAGAATGCATCCAAACATGTTTAGAGTGCATCGAAACATTTTTAGAGTGCGTTGATGCGAATTTAGAGTGCGTCGAAACATGTTTTGAGTGCATCGAAACATGTTTAAAGTGCATTAAAATAGACTTAGAGTGTATCCAAACACTTTTAGAGTGCATCCAAACATGTTTAGAGTGTATCGAAACATTTTTAGAGTGCATCGAAACATGTTTAGAGCGCTTCCAAACATACTTAGAATGCATCCAAACACACTTAGAGTGCCTCCAAACACGTTTAGAGTGCATCCAAACATACTTAGAGTGCATCCAAACACACTTAGAGTGCCTCCAAACACGTTTCGAATGCGTCAAACACTTTTAGAGTTCATCCAAACATATTTAGAGTACGTCGAAACATGTTTAGAGTTCGTCTAAACATGTTTTGAGTGCACCGAAACACGTTTAGAGTGCATCCAAACACGTTTAGAGTGTGTCCAAACACTTTTAGAGTACATCCAAACACTTTTAGAGTGCATCCAAACATGTTTAGAGTGCATCGAAACATTTGTAGAGTGCGTCGAAATATGTTTAGAGTGCGTTGAAACATGTTTTGAGTGCAATAAAAGATGTTTAGAGTTCGTCGAACATGTTTAGAGCACGTCAAAGCATATTCAAAGTGCATCCAAACATGTTTAAAGTGCGTCGAAACATATTAAGAGTGCATACAAACATGATTAGAGTGCATTAAAACAATTTTAGAGTGTGTCAAAACATATTTAGGGTGTGTCGAAATATGTTTAGAGTTCGTCTAAACATGTTTTGAGGGCAACAAACACGTTTAGAGTGCATCAAAACATGTTTAGAGTGCGTCAAAACATACTTAGAGTGCATCCAAACACGTTTAGAGAGCATCCAAACATTTTTAGAGTGCATCAAAACAGGTTTAGAGTGCATCTAAACATACTTAGAGTGCATCCAAACACACTTAGAGTGTGTCCAAACACGTTTAGAGTGCGTCCAAGCACTTTTAGAGTGCATCCAAACATGTTTAGAGTGCATCGAACCATTTTTAGAGTGCG
>NW_010967935.1:13831-15533 GCF_000463585.1 Tarenaya hassleriana | reverse complement strand
GAGTGCGTCGATGCATATTTAGAGTGCGTCGAAACATGTTTTGAATGCATCGAAACATGTTTAAAGTGCATTAAAATAGACTGAGAGTGCGTCCAAACACGTTTAGAGTGCATCCAAAAATACTTAGATTGCATCCAAACACACTTAGAGTGCCTCCAAACACGTTTAGAGTGCGTCAAACACTTTTAGAGTTCATCCAAACATATTTAGAGTGTATCAAAACATTTTTAGAGTGCGTCGAAATATGTTTAGAGTGCGTTGAAACATGTTTTGAGTGCAACAAAAGATGTTCAGAGTTCGTCGAAACATGTTTAGAGCATGTCAAAACATATTCAAAGCGCATCCAAATATGTTTAAAGTGCGTCGAAACATGTTTAGAGTGCATTAAAACATTTTTAGAGTGCGTCGAAACATATTTAGAGTACGTCGAAACATGTTTAGAGTTCGTCTAAACATGTTTTGAGTGCACCGAAACACGTTTAGAGTGCATCCAAACATATTTAGAGTGTATCCAAACACACTTAGAGTGCCTCCAAACACGTTTAGAGTGTGTCCAAACACTTTTAGAGTGCATCCAAACATTTTTAAAGTGCATCGAAACATTTTTAGAGTGCGTCGATATATGTTTAGAGTGCGTTGAAACATGTTTTGAGTGCAATAAAAGATGTTTAGAGTTCGTCGAAACATGTTTAGAGCACGTCAAAACATATTCAAAGCGCATCCAAAAATGTTTAAAGTGCGTCGAAACATATTAAGAGTGCAAACAAACATGATTAGAGTGCATTAAAACAATTTTAGAGTGCGTCAAAACATATTTAGAGTGCGTCGAAACATGTTTAGAGTTCGTCTAAACATGTTTTGAGGGCAATAAAACACGTTTAGAGTGCATCAAAACATGTTTAGAGTGCGTCAAAACGTACTTAGAGTACGTCCAAACATGTTTAGAGAGTATCCAAACATTTCTAGAGTGCATCGAAATAGGTTTAGAGTGCATCTAAACATACTTAGAGTGCATCCAAACACACTTAGATAAGTCCAAACACGTTTAGAGTGTGTCCAAACACTTTTAGAGTGCATCCAAACACTTTTAGAGTGCATCCAAAGATGTTTAGAGTGCATCGAAACATTTTTAGAGTGCGTCGAAATATGTTTAGAGTGCGTTGAAACATGTTTTGAGTGCAATAAAAGATGTTTAGAGTTCGTCGAAACATGTTTAGAGCACGTCAAAACATATTCAAAGCGCATCCAAACATGTTTAAAGTGCGTCGAAACATATTAAGAGTGCATACAAACATGACTAGAGTGCATTAAAACAATTTTAGAGTGCGTCAAAACATATTTAGAGTGCATCGAAACATGTTTAGAGTTCGTCTAAACATGTTTTGAGGGCAATAAAACACGTTTAGAGTGCATCAAAACATGTTTAGAGTGCGTCAAAACATACTTAAAGTGCATCCAAACATGTTTAGAGAGCATCCAAACATTTTTAGAGTGCATCGAAACAGGTTTAGAGTGCATCCAAACGTGTTTAGAGTGCATCGAAAAATTTTTAAAGTGCGTCGATGCATATTTAGAGTGCGTCGAAACATGTTTAGAGTTCGTCTAAACATGTTTTGAGGGCAATAAAACACGTTTAGAGTGCATCAAAACATGTTGAGTGCGTCAAAACATACTTAGAGTGCATCCAAACATATTTAGAGAG
>NW_010967935.1:9688-11740 GCF_000463585.1 Tarenaya hassleriana | reverse complement strand
ACGTTTAGAGTGCATCAAAACATGTTTAGAGTGCGTCAAAACATACTTAGAGTACATCCAAACATGTTTAGAGAGCATCCAAACATTTTTAGAGTGCATCGAAACAGGTTTAGAGTGCATCCAAACATACTTAAAGTGCATCCAAACACACTTAGAGTGTGTCCAAACACGTTTAGAGTGCGTCCAAACACTTTTAGAGTGCATCCAAACATGTTTAGAGTGCATCCAAACATTTTTAGAGTGCGTCGAAACATGTTTAGAATGCACGCAAACATGTTTAGAGTGCATCGAAACATGTTTAGAGTGCATGCAAACATGTTTAGAGTGCATCGAAACATTTTTAGAGTGCGTCGAAATATGTTTAGAGTGCGTTGAAACATGTTTAGAGTTCGTCAAACCATGTTTTGAGGGCAATAAAACACGTTTAGAGTGCATCAAAACATGTTTAGAGTGCGTCAAAACATACTTAGAGTACATCCAAACATGTTTAGAGAGCATCCAAACATTTTTAGAGTGCATCGAAACAGGTTTAGAGTGCATCCAAACATACTTAAAGTGCATCCAAACACACTTAGAGTGTGTCCAAACACGTTTAGAGTGCGTCCAAACACTTTTAGAGTGCATCCAAACATGTTTAAAGTGCATCGAAACATTTTTCGAGTGCGTCGATTCATATTTAGAGTGCATCCAAACACTTTTAAAGTGCATCCAAACATGTTTAGAGTGCATCGACGTTTAGAGTGCATCAAAACATGTTTAGAGTGCGTCAAAACATACTTAGAATACATCCAAACATGTTTAGAGAGCATCCAAACATTTTTAGAGTGCATCAAAAAAGGATTAGAGTGTATCCAAACATACTTAGAGTGCATCCAAACACACTTAGAGTGTGTCCAAACACGTTTAGAGTGCATCCAAACACTTTTAGAGTGCATCCAAACATGTTTGGAGTGCATCGAAACATTTTTAGAGTGCGTCGATGCGAATTAAGAGTGCGTCGAAACATGTTTTGAGTGCATCGAAACATGTTTAAAGTGCATTAAAATACACTTAGACTGCATCCAAACACTTTTAGAGTGCATCCAAACATGTTTAGAGTGTATCGAAACATTTTTAGAGTGCATCGAAACATGTTTAGAGCGCTTCCAAACATACTTAGAATGCATCCAAACGCACTTAGAGTGCGTCCAAACACGTTTAGAGTGCATCCAAACATACTTAGAGTGCATCCAAACACACTTAGAGTGCCTCCAAACACGTTTAGAGTGCGTCAAACACTTTTAGAGTTCATCCAAACATATTTAGAGTCCATCAAAACATTTTTAGAGTGCGTCGAAATATGTTTAGAGTGCGTTGAAACATGTTTTGAGTGCAACAAAAGATGTTCAGAGTTCGTCGAAACTTGTTTAGAGCACGTCAAAACATATTCAAAGCGCATCCAAATATGTTTAAAGTGCGTCGAAACATGTTTAGAGTGCATTAAAATACACTTAGACTACATCCAAACACATTTAGAGTGCATCCAAATACTTTTAGAGTGCATCCAAACATGTTTAGAGTGCATCCAAACATTTTTAGAGTGCGTCGAAACATGTTTAGAGTGCGTCGAAACATGTTTAGAGTGCATCCAAACATGTTTAGAGTGCATCCAAACATTTTTAGAGTGCGTCGAAACATGTTTAGAATGCACCGAAACATGTTTAGAGTGCGTTGAGACATATTTTGAGTTCAATAAAAGCAAACATGTTTAGAGTGCATCGAAACATGTTTAGAGTGCATGCAAACATGTTTAGAGTGCATCGAAACATTTTTAGAGTGCGTCGAAACATGTTTAGAGTGCGTCGAAACATGTTTTGAGTACAACAAAAGATGTTTAGATTTCGTCGAAACATGTTTAGAGCATGTCAAAACATATTCAGAGCGCATCCAAACATGTTTAAAGTGCGTCGAAACATGTTTAGAGCGCTTCCAAACATATTAAGAGTGCATACAAACATGATTAGAGTGCATTAAAACAATTTTAGAGTGCGTCAAAATATATTTAGAGTGCGT
>NW_010967935.1:4136-4824 GCF_000463585.1 Tarenaya hassleriana | reverse complement strand
TGCATCCAGACATGTTTAGAGTGCATCGAAACATTTTTAGAGTGCGTCGAAATATGTTTAGAGTGCGTTGAAACATGTTTTGAGTGCAATAAAAGATGTTTAGAGTTCGTCGAAACATGTTTAGAGCACGTCAAAACATATTCAAAGCGCATCCAAACATGTTTAAAGTGCGTCGAAACATATTAAGAGTGCATACAAACATGATTAGAGTGCATTAAAACAATTTTAGAGTGCGTCAAAACATATTTAGAGTGCGTCGAAACATGTTTAGAGTTCGTCTAAACATGTTTTGAGGGCAATAAAACACGTTTAGAGTGCATCAAAACATGTTGAGTGCGTCAAAACATACTTAGAGTGCATCCAAACATATTTAGAGAGGATCCAAACATTTTTAGAGTGCATCGAAAATGGTTTAGAGTGCATCTAAACATACTTAGAGTGCATCCAAACACACTTAGAGTACGACCAAATACGTTTAGAGTGCGTCCAAACACTTTTAGAGTGCATCCAAACACTTTTAGAGTGCATCCAAACATGTTTAGAGTGCATCGAAATATTTTTAGAGTGCGTCGAAATATGTTTAGAGTGCGTTGAAACATGTTTTGAGTGCAATAAAAGATGTTTAGAGTGTATTAAAATAGACTTGAGTGCATCCAAACACTTTTAGAGTGCATCCAAACATGTTTAC
>NW_010967935.1:2791-3712 GCF_000463585.1 Tarenaya hassleriana | reverse complement strand
TTAGAGTGCATCCAAACATGTTTAGAGAGCATCCAAACATTTTTAGACTGCATCGAAACAGGTTTAGAGTGCATCTAAACATACTTAGAGTGCATCCAAACATATTTAGAGTGTTTCCAAACACGTTTAGAGTGCGTCCAAGCACTTTTAGAGTGCATCCAAACATGTTTAGAGTGTATCGAAACATTTTTAGAGTGCGTCGATGCATATTTAGAGTGCGTCGAAACATGTTTTGAGTGCATCGAAACATGTTTAAAGTGTATTAAAATAGACTTGAGTGCATCCAAACACTTTTAGAGTGCATCCAAACATGTTTAGAGTGTATCGAAACATTTTTAGAGTGCATCGAAACATGTTTAGAGCGCTTCCAAACATACTTAGAATGCATCCAAACACACTTAGAGTGCGTCCAAACACGTTTAGAGTGCATCCAAACATACTTAGAGTGCATCCAAACACACTTAGAGTGCCTCCAAACACGTTTAGAGTGCGTCAAACACTTTTAGAGTTCATCCAAACATATTTAGAGTGCATCAAAACATTTTTAGAGTGCGTCGAAATATGTTTAGAGTGCGTTAAAACATGTTTTGAGTGCAACAAAAGATGTTCAGAGTTCGTCGAAACATGTTTAGAGCACGTCAAAACATATTCAAAGCGCATCCAAATATGTTTAAAGTGCGTCGAAACATGTTTAGAGTGCGTCGAAACATGTTTTGAGGGCAATAAAACACGTTTAGAGTGCATCAAAACATGTTTAGAGTGCGTCGAAACATGTTTAGAGTGCGTCCAAACATGTTTAGAGTGCATTAAAACATTTTTAGAGTGCGTCAAAACATATTTAGAGTGCGTCGAACCATGTTTTGAAGGAAATAAAACACGTTTAGAGTGCATCAAAACATGTTTAGAGTGCGTCAAAACATA
>NW_010967935.1:0-1425 GCF_000463585.1 Tarenaya hassleriana | reverse complement strand
TCTATTTGTCTTATTTTATTTCCGCATTTTATTTTTCTACATGGTATCAGAGCCTGGTTCGATTTGCTCTATATCTTTTTTTATTAATCTCTTCTCTTTTTTTTTTTAGTTTTGGATATTCATATATCCAAATCGTTCAAAGAAGAGAAAAAACCCAAAATCAAACGAGGTGCTGTGACAAAAAGAAGTCAAACCTAAAAAGTCTAAGATCAAGCGAGGTGCTATGACAAAAAGAGTTAACGGTAGAACTTCAATGTCAAGCGAAGTGATTTGAACATGGATAATATTCTCTGAAAGAACTAAATTTGGTGTTTATGGATTTTTCAAAAAACAATGAAAATGTCTATGAATTTTTATCGCATTATCTTTTCAAGATTAATTTTTTCATTCTTTCAAAATCAATCTTGAGGGGGAATGTTGAAGTAGGAAAATGAATATATAATTGGAGGAAAATCGAGATTTTGGAGGAACACAATATTATGTTAAATATTGTGAATCATATTTATTTCCGTTATATCTATATTTCCTTTTTATTTCATTTGTTAATTTTCCTATAAATATGTGAGATAATTTCATTGTAATGTAACAAGAAGAAGAAGAGATGTAGCAATAAAAATAATTTTGTTTCTCTCTATTTGTCTTATTTTATTTCCGCATTTTATTTTTCTACATACAGGTGGATGAAGAGAAGGGTGAGGCAGTACGGAGTTGGCCGACACCTACCACTAGTGGGGAAGTTAGGAGCTTTCATGGATTGGCTGGGTTCTACCGACGATTCGTCAGGGATTTCAGCACAATCGCCGCCCCTTTGACCGAGATTATCAAGAAAGATGTGGGGTTCAAGTGGGAGGAAGCTCAAGAGAATGCCTTCCAAGACCTAAAAGGGAAGTTGACGCATGCACCACTCCTTGCGCTTCCTAATTTCGAAAAGACCTTTGAGATTGAATGTGATGCGTGTGGTGTAGGAATTGGAGCAGTCCTAATGCAGGAGAAGAGACCCATAGCCTTCTTCAGTGAGAAGTTTAGTGGAGCTCAACTCAACTACCCGACTTACGACAAGGAGCTTTACGCATTGGTACGATCGCTGTAGACGTGGCAACATTACTTATGGCCTAAGGAGTTCGTTATCCATACCGATCACTCCTCATTGAAGTATTTGAAAGGTCAGCATAAGCTTAACCGTCGACATGCTAAGTGGGTAGAATTCATAGAGATGTTTCCTTATGTGATACGCTATAAGCAAGGAAAGGAGAACGTGGTAGCTGATGCATTATCTAGGCGACACACATTGTTATCTACATTGGGTTTGATTTTGGGTTTTTACTCTTCTTTGAACGATTTGGATATATGAATATCCAAAACTAAAAAAAAAAAGAGAAGAGATTGATAAAAAAAGATATAGAGCAAATCGAACCAGGCTCTGAT
>NW_010967934.1:0-523 GCF_000463585.1 Tarenaya hassleriana | reverse complement strand
GAAAAGATTGTTATAACTACTTATAGTATTGCCAAAGAGAAATTTCGAATATGTTTATACGGCGATTTGTTGGCATTGGCGGACAAAAAACAAGATCTACCAGGTATGTGATATTATAAAAAATAAAAAAAAATATATTGGATTTTATAATTAATATATTTGCTAATGTTACAGATGTTATTGGAGTTTTAGTCGCAATACAAGGATCAAATTTACGAATGTCGTCATCAACTCAGAAACTTATTCTCCGTTTATTATTAGAAGAGTAAGTTTTAAAATTTATTTACATTGCAAGTAATGTCATTTTAAATTTTTTTAACTTAATTAGTTTTATACATATTAACATATAATTTTAATATAAAAACCAGCAACAATATCGTCAAGCTTTCCGTATGGGATGATTTCGCCGCAGAACTCCGTTCACAAATACATAGATTGAATATCAGAAAAAGTATCATAGTTGTTACGGGTGTAAATCCAAAGATTATCGACGGTAATTATTTAACACAAATTAATTTCTAAA
>NW_010967933.1:0-523 GCF_000463585.1 Tarenaya hassleriana | reverse complement strand
CACAACACGAGGAACACCAAAACGTGGAAAACTAATCTGTCTAAATAGCCTAACCACAGTCGTAGCATCATTCCTCGCGCTAGCCAAGACCTCTACCCACTTAGTCACATAATCAACCGCAACTAAGATATATACATACCCACAAGATGATGGAAAAGGTCTCATAAAGTCTATGCCCCAAACATCAAAAGGTTCCACTTCTAGAATATAAATCTGAGGCTCTCATGGCGTCTAGAAATGTTACCTGTGCGCTGGCAAGAATCACATGAGGCCACGTACCTATAGACATCCTTGAACATCGTAGGCCAATAGAATCCCGCTTGTAGAATCTTCGTTGTGGTCTTTGAAGCGGCAAAATGACCTGCATAATCAGAAGAGTGGCAATGGAAAAGTACATGTTGCACTTCTTCCTCGGGAATGCATTGTCTGAACATCCCATCGGTACAACGCTTGAACAAGAACAGATCGTCCCAAAAATAATCTCGTACGTCATGGAGGAACTTCTTCCTTCCGTTATAATTAA
>NW_010967932.1:0-523 GCF_000463585.1 Tarenaya hassleriana | reverse complement strand
GGCGTTATGTATATAACTGTGCTTGAATGTGTCAGGGTCAAGTTTTTAACTCAGCATTTGGTAATTGTGTATACATACACTGATCGTTGTCTTGCACTCCATAGCCATATCGGAAAATCTTGAAACATAGACTCGAGACCCGTTCCATAGTCTTTCTGCTAAAGCCAAACATTTGTTTTAACAAGTTGATTGCTATCGCAGACTGGGAGGTTTCTCTAGAAATATAAATTTACGGAAATTAAATAAGAAAGAAAGACAAATTAAAAAAGTGTAGAATTACTTTATTACGTCTTTTATATTACATCTTTTATGTAACAATGATTCATCCGAATGTGATATGTTCCTATCAAGTTTTCATGAACTGCTCATGCATATATTATCCCACAGAAAAGAAAAAAAAGATTGGGTTCATGGTTTAGTCTCCTGCTTGCTTGCTTTATTTATAATTGGAGTATAATTGGCTTTACATAGAATGATAAAATTCAGGTTTCGAGCAAGCTATCCAAGCATATGCAGTTCACGT
>NW_010967931.1:0-524 GCF_000463585.1 Tarenaya hassleriana | reverse complement strand
TCAAATGTGAGTTTTCTCTCTTGGAAGTTCTTCATCGAAAGAGAGATTGGTCCGTAAATGTTCAAAATCGGTTTTGAACGCCAATTCCGCTGCACAAACCCGGGAACCAAATCCTAGCACGGTTTTGAACCGTGATCGAGGATCCCATGCGACCCATCACAATTATCATAATTAACGTATCAATTTTGGCTCGAGACTCGAAGTTCAGTTTGATTCGGTCCATACATCGATAATCATAATTTTTTGGCTTCGCGTCTCATACCAAAAAAGAGAAAAAAAAATATATTTATAGGGTCGGACTTCGATCCGAACGAAAAAATTGGGTCAACCCGAACCCGAGACCGAAACCTTCGATCGGGGTCAGATTAGAATTGGAAAATATTTACAAATGCATATAACAATTTAGAATTTTTTTTACAAATTTGGGTATAAATTTAGAAAAATTTTATAAATTAGAATATATTTTTAAATTTATAATTTGGATATATATTTAGAAAAAAATTTACAAATTGGGATATTTTTTT
>NW_010967930.1:0-524 GCF_000463585.1 Tarenaya hassleriana | reverse complement strand
CTCCAAAGCTCGCTCTAACGTTGGTCGACATTCCCTTCGGTCAGTTATTTATCCATCCTTACGGTCAGTCAGTTTGCATATTATAAGTGTCATCTTTCATAGGTTGGCGAAAACAAGTCCTGAGTGAACAAGCTTGCTGTATAGGGCAAAATAGCTAAACCTGACCTGCGGCCAACTTTCTCTTTCACTCTGGCCCAACAAGATCGCGAATCGGCCTCTTCCGGCCTATCTACCGTCCCCTTATCTTCCCCCATCCTTTTCCTGCCACCGCTTGCCTTCTCCCTATCTGGGCCTGAACTGAGTCAGACGCATAAAGGTTGCCTCCTTCTATCCTGGGGCATTCGTGAATCTTGGCGGAATCACAATCTATCGATATACAGGCAAAATACCAGCGGGGGGAGGAGGCCTTCTCATTCAAGCTCAAGCAAGCATTTACTTTTCTAGTTAGAGACCAAGGTCTTGGGGTGGGATCCGCTCAAGGACCTACTAGGTTTAGGTAAATATTTTATGTCTTCCCCGACTGG
>NW_010967929.1:0-524 GCF_000463585.1 Tarenaya hassleriana | reverse complement strand
TATTCCGACAACAAGGGACTAAGGCAAACCAACAGCACTTCTTTTGGCTGCACTCAAGGTATAGGCGATAAAAAAAGAGAGGAATGAGAAGACAAGATAATAGATGTGTCAAACCTTCCACCAACAGGGCATTCGAAAAGCCTACTCGTGCAAACAGTCAATTGCCCATCATTTGCACTGGGAACAACCGTTCCATATCGATGCTCTAAAGAACCAGACTCTTCTCTTAACAAACCTGGTTTATTAGTGAAAGCAGAATCCAATACCTGTAGTGCCTCACTTTCCTGAAATCAGTAAGCACCGCATTCTTCTTATTATACGAATCAAAGCTGCTTGCTTATCGGCTGTTGTCACAATTAAATCAGAATTAGCTATGATCAATGAAAATTTCGTAGTATAGTAGTAGGCAACAAAGTTGCTGTGGCGTGAACAGCGCTTTGCTCCTATGAGCGAGCCCATGCGAAAACTTTTGCTTTTTTTGGCTATTAGATTGAGTCGAAAGAAAGCCTACCAACGCATAAAGG
>NW_010967928.1:0-524 GCF_000463585.1 Tarenaya hassleriana | reverse complement strand
TTTACATAGAATGATAAAATTCAGGTTTCGAGCAAGCTATCCAAGCATATGCAGTTCACGTCCTTAGCTTGTCTTGAGTCGAAAAATGTCAGTGAGAGCGTGGAAGGGAATCTCTTGCACAAGTTGCAAAGACAGCTCGATTCCTTCATGTTTGGACCCACTTTTACGTTAGACAAATACTTGTCTGATCCCGTCACATGCCTTGCAAATATCTCGGATTACAGGAAATTTAACGACGGTTCATACTTTGATTATTCTGGGTTTCAATTATGGTATTGTTATAACACAGTTGTCATCATACAGCTATGAGCTATAGCACATTCTCTCTGTTACATTTGGATATAAAAGTGAAGAGTCAAAGCACACACGAGCTTCCAGTGAAAATATACACAAACCTCCATGCATCACCTATCTGTACCTGAATACCAGGAGGTGTACGTATCTGTACAAATCTAACTCTGGCCTTTACCGTATATGATGCCTCACATGGGAAAAAGGCTTGGGATTGGCTTTAGCAGCAGCTT
>NW_010967927.1:45239-45460 GCF_000463585.1 Tarenaya hassleriana | reverse complement strand
TATATCCGCTGCGCAAACCCTAGAATTGATCTCTTAGGAATAGGATTCGCTCTAGAGATCCTAGGAAACCCAACACGAATACCTATGATCATGACCATATCCAATACCTATGATCAACGCCATGACCATCAATCACACATCATGCTAGTCTTATTATGTCATCATTCCCATAACGACACAAGACTAGGGAGTTTAGTATCATTCATAATGATACATGGATT
>NW_010967927.1:42105-44135 GCF_000463585.1 Tarenaya hassleriana | reverse complement strand
TCTTCGTTTTGTGAGAAACCAAACTTTTTGATTGTCTCATCAAAGCGAAGGTTCCAGCTCCTTGAAGCCTGCTTCAGTCCATAAATGGATCTCTGAAGCTTGCACACTATCCTCGGGTTCCTCGGATCTACAAAACCTTTGGGTTGTGTCATGTACACATCCTCGGTCAAGTTCCCGTTAAGGAACGCGGTCTTGACATCCATTTGCCATATCTCATACTCATAATATGCGGCTATGGCAAGAAAGATCCTGATGGACTTCAACATAACTACAGGCGAAAAGGTTTCATCATAGTCAATACCATGAATTTGAAGGAATCCTTTCGCCACAAGTCGTGCCTTATACGTGTGCACGTTGCCATCCATGTCGGTCTTCTTTTTGAAGATCCACTTGCATCCGATGGGTTTTATCCCTTCAGATGACTCAACCAGAGTCCATACTTGGTTGTCTGACATGGATTGCATCTCAGACTTCATAGCCTCGCGCCATATCTCGGAATCGGGACTCGCCATAGCCTCTGGGTATGTGGTAGGCTCATCATGTTCCAATAACATGAGCTCCTCATTCCCAGTCACGAGAAATCCATACCTCACAAGCTCTTGGCGAATCCTGCCTGATCTCCGAGGTTCACTCGTCGAAGGTTGAGTCACAACTGGCAGTGAAACAGGTTGAACATCTTCAACTTATTCACTCGGTTCAACGTCTACTTGTTGCTCTCAAACTTTCTCAAGTTCGATCCTACTCCCACTGACTCTTTTGGAGACGAACTCTCGCTCCATAAAAGTCGCATTCCTAGCAATGAACACTTTGTTCTCTGCCGGAATGTAGAAGTAGTAACCCTTAGTTTCCTTAGGGGTAGCCTCAAAATAAACACTTGTCCGATTTGGAGGATAACTTATCAGTCATCTGACGCTTCACGTAAGCGTCGCAACCCCAAATTCTGACAAACGACAACGTGGGACGCTTCTCTGTCCATATCTCATATGGCGTCGTTTCAGCCGACTTCGTTGGACTTCTGTTCAGTAGGCGACGCTTCACGTAAGCGTCGCAACCCCAAATTCTGACAAACGACAACGTGGGACGCTTCTCTGTCCATATCTCATATGGCGTCGTTTCAGCCGACTTCGTTGGACTTCTGTTCAGTAGGCACGCAGCGGTCTCTAAAGCATAGCCCCAAAAGGACTTCGGAAGATCTGTCTGACTCATCATCGACCGAACCATGTCTAACAGTGTTCGGTTCCTCCGTTCAGACACGCCATTCCATTGTGGCGTTCCAGGAGGAGTTACTTGTGATACAATACCACAATCAACCAGATAGTCAGTGAACTCTTGGCTCATATACTCGCCACCACGATCTGATCGAAGTGTCTTGATCGTCTTGCCAAGCTGGTTCTGTACTTCGTTCCTGAAAGCCTTGAACATTTCAAGTGTTTCAGACTTATGTCTCATCAAATAGACATAACCGTATCGACTGAAATCATCAGTGAACGTAACGAAATACAGATAACCTCCTCTAGCTGGACAGCTCATTGGTCCGCATACACCACTATGTATGAGAGCCAATAACTCCGTCGCTCTCTGTCCTTTCCCTTTGAAAGGATTCTTTGCCATCTTGCCCATCAAACAAGACTCGCAAGATTCAAGAGACTCATAGTCAAACGAATTCAGAAGACTTTCAGAATGAAGCTTCTGTATGCGCTTCTCGTTTATATGGCCTAGACGACAATGCCAGAGGAAGGTCGGATTTAAGTCGTTTGGCTTAAACCGTTTAGTACTCACGTTATAGATGGATGAAGTTGAGTTCGAAAGCTGACCACTCAAGACGTATAAACCATTAACTAGATAACCATTACCATAGTAAACACTGTCTCGATAAATCATCAAACTCGAGTTCTCAATCACAAATCGAAAACCATCCAAATCCAGACAAGAAATAAACTACGTCCGCACAGGTCCGAGAAACTCCGCACAGGTCCGAGAAACCCCGCACATGTTCGAGGAACTCCGTTCATATGAGAAATTTCTCCGAC
>NW_010967927.1:41561-42006 GCF_000463585.1 Tarenaya hassleriana | reverse complement strand
CTTAGTCCATGCACATTTCCAAAAATGTGTGAGGCACTTCCGGTATCCAATACCCACGAAGATGTAGTACAGATGTTAGCTTCTATAACATGAATACCTGAGGCAGACGCTTCACCAAGCTTCTTATCCTTCAGATCCTCCAAGTAAAAGTGAAATTACGCTTCCAGTGTCCAGACACTCCGCAGTAATGACAGTCACCCTTATCGGGCTTAGGCTTAGGCGTAGAGGCAACTTTTGCCTTCTTCGCTGCCTTCTTTTTGGCTTTGCCCCGCCGCTTCTTGCCGGAGTTGTTCTCAACAGCAAGCACAGTCTTGGGCACCACGATATCCTGCTCCACCGATTTCAGCATCCCATGCAGTTCGGCTAAGCTCTTAGTCATCCCGTGCATATGGTACTGCATAACGAACTGGTTATAGTCCTCGGGCAATGACATCAGGATCAAGTC
>NW_010967927.1:40697-41137 GCF_000463585.1 Tarenaya hassleriana | reverse complement strand
TTTTGCATCTATGTTGTCATTGTTTGATGATGGACTAGCTGGTAGTAAATCATAGATATGTAGACACTGATTGATGATGGGCTAGTTGGTAGTTGATCATTAATAGAATCTGCATTTGTTTTGTATGTTCTGTTTGTCTTTTTTGTAGGACATGGCGTCAACCGATAGCGTACCGAGTTTGACAATGCGATCTATCCTTGAGAAGGATAAGCTGACCGAGACGAACTTCTTAGACTGGTATCAAAACTTGAGAATTGTTCTCAAGCACGATAAGAAGTCTTACGTCCTGGAAGGGGTTCTACCACCAGAGCCTGCAGCCAATGCCATGAGGGCCGTCAAGGATGCTTGGTTAAAGCATCAGACTGGCGACATCGAGATCTCATGTCTCATGTTGGGAAGCATGGCCCCGAATCTGTAGAGGCAGTTTGAGGGGAAGAGCG
>NW_010967927.1:22600-22981 GCF_000463585.1 Tarenaya hassleriana | reverse complement strand
AATTACGCTTCCAGTGTCCAGACACTCCGCAGTAATGACAGTCACCCTTATCGGGCTTAGGCTTGGGCGTAGAGGCAACTTTTGCCTTTTTCGCCACCTTCTTTTTGGCTTTACCCCGCCGCTTCTTGCTGGAGTTGTTCTCAACAGCAAGCACAGTCTTGGGCACCACAATATCCTGCTCGGCCGATTTCAGCATCCCATGCAGTTCGGCTAAGCTCTTAGTCATCCCATGCATATGATACTGCATCACGAACTGATTATAGTCCTCAGGTAATGACATAAGGATCAAGTCTGCAACCAAGTCAGCATCGAGTGTCACTCCCATGCGCTCAAGTTCCTCAACATGAGCTCGCATGTTGAGGACGTGGGTGTTGACAGAGC
>NW_010967927.1:21696-22290 GCF_000463585.1 Tarenaya hassleriana | reverse complement strand
AATTCTCAAGTTCCGATACCAGTCTAAGAAGTTCGTCTCGGTCAGCTTATCCTTCTCAAGGATAGATCGCATTGTCAAACTCGGTACGCTATCGGTTGACGCCATGTCCTACAAAAAAGACAAACAGAACATACAAAACAAATGCAGATTCTATTAATGATCAACTACCAGCTAGCCCATCATCAATCAGTGTCTACATATCTATGATTTACTACCAGCTAGTCCATCATCAAACAATGACAACATAGATGCAAAAACGAACTATATTCCCATACAGAAAAATAACCCTATAATAATTCTCTATATGAGACTAAGATCCGTATTTCACATAAGAATGAGTTGTTATACTCAGCCTTACGCTATTTAGGTAGACATCTAATGTCAATCACATCCAATGTGACTCTCAGATCCTTTTATGAGACTATGATATCAAATATCATTGCATACTCGTCTCATCTGTACCGTTAAGTCTCAAGTCAAAACTTGACAACTCAACCTAAGGTAAACCACGTTCAAGCTGTGGGAACCACGATTTCCCACACTGCCTCAAAAAGATAATCTGGCACGCTCAGCTTTGGCATGACCCATGTTACG
>NW_010967927.1:14877-21572 GCF_000463585.1 Tarenaya hassleriana | reverse complement strand
GGATTTTCGAAACCACGCTTAGATCAAGCATCTACTTTCAAGCTATGAGAACCACCATTTCTCCATCTTGCCTCACCAAGATAATACGGCACACCCAGCTTTGGCATGGCCCATGACACGTACGATCGATGCCTTGACAAGTGCTTTACTCGTAGAGCTCCTAGATCTAACAGGTTTCTGTGCAACGATTGATCATAATCCGAATGGATAATCCAATCGGTTATGCAATCCCAATCCCGAAGCTCCCACTCAATCAAACATATATAATATCTTGATTAAGTTACATACATTCATTCACAATGGACCATCCATAAGAAAGAATCATGTTATTCTGAATCACAGTTGATCGGTTTTAAGCAACGATTGCTCTAACCAGATCCCAAAACGCAAAATCAAATTTTGGTGAAGCGTCGGGACCTAGACCGTTCGATCTAGGCCTAGACCGATCGGTCTGGGCGGTTCGGTGTTCGGGTCTGCGTCGGTCCGTTCGGTCTGGAATGGTCAGTCCGTTCGGACTGACTCTCCAGACTTTTCGGACTTGCCTCTTCGGACCTTCTCTCTCGGACTATGGACTTAGACCGGACGGACTGGCTAAGCAGTCCGTTCGGTCTACACATCTTAGTCCGTTCGGTCCAACATCTTGGTCCGAACGGACTGAGGTCATTTAGTCCAGAAAGACGACAAACCCTAGACCGTCCGGTCCAGAGGACCAGACCGTTTGGTCTAGGCGGAAAAACGCGATCAGATCACGTTCTTCGTCGTTACGGTCCCGATTCAGATCCGATTTCGACCCCGTTTTCGCCTGTGAACTCAGAACAGAAGCCTCTTGCACACTATGCAACAAAGAACATGAAATCTACCCTAGATCCATAATCAAATCATGCATAGCATCAAAGCAAACACGGATTCAAACAATTCAAATCCTATAACGTGCGTGATCGGGTTCTAACAAAAATCATACAGAGGAACCAGGCTCTGATACCAGTATTGGGTTTTCCTGGGATCTCATAAGCGAATCCTTTTCCTAAGAGATCGGTTCTAGGGTTTGCGCAGCGGATGTAAAACAAAAATTGATAAAAACCCTAAAACCTATCATGCATGATCTTGTTGAAACGTTAGAACGCTTATCTCAATCGATCCGGGGCCTGTTTCAATTGATGTGTTCGTCCGATCACTATAGGCAGGAAGAATACCTTGCCCTCTACACGTATCCACACCTCGGGATGGATTCCAACCTTTGGAACTTGTCTGCTAGGACACGAATCTTCTATTCGATGATGTGCTTTGAGAAAGAAAGATTAAGATCACTTCTTCAACCCCTTAGACTCTCTAAAAGGGTCTGAAAAGTTCTCTAGGTCAGCCCCCAAGTGTTAGGGTTCTTTTTCTCCTCTTATTCAAGTGATTAACCCTAGATCCGGACTTTAAAATTAAATCCGAACCCCAGACCGAACGGACTGCTCAGTAGTCCGTTCGGTCTGGACACTTGGTCCGTTCGGACCAGTTTCATAACTGGGTCCGTTCGAACTAATGGGTCAGTCCGTTCGGTCCAACACTTGGTCCGTTCGGACTAGATGCTCCGGTCCGTTCGGTCTACTCCTAGACCGGACGGTCAGGACCACTTATCCAGTTTTCTCGACGTTTTCTCATGCATTTGTCCTTCCCTGCGTGTGTGACCCTGTAGGCTCATTCGATATAGCAGTATAACCCGAAATCTTCTATTCCGGATATACAAGTCATAGGCGGTCTCTAGCAAGACACTATGACTACCTATCTCGAATAGAGTTTGTTCGTGATCTTACGAACGCCAGTGATGATTCCGGTTAATGATCCTTTTGTATCACGATATCATATGTCGAATATAAGGCATGGACAAGTCACCTTATCTGATTCGACTACTTTCTCGTTCACTAAGTTCGACTGTCTGAAATAGACGACGTTCGTCTATAGTGCGGCCACACATTTCTACAGTCTCGCTTACACGAGGGGTCCAGCGATATCTCTCTCTTTTACGAGAGGTACAAATCCCGTCTTGACTATCTACAATCCAGTACATGATTCGTCTCGTACCTGATACACGCCTTTATAGTCCTCCTGTTACGCATGACGTTTGACGTAATCAAAGCACGTAACTCCTCATGTTGGATTCCGTAGATATCTCAGGTCTTAGGATCCAATCATGGAACCGTCATATGAGATTCAAGTCATGACGCTAGTCCATGTGACAATCTCATGCGGGTCAATCCAGTATTCCGTTCTCCAACGAATACCTATGATTGTGATCGTATCCAAATACCTATGATCATCCATATGATAATCAATCACACATCATACTAGTCTTATTATATCATCATTCCCATAATGACACAAGACTAGGGAGTTAAGTATCATTCATAATGATAGATGGATTTCATAACACATCTAGTATGCAAGAACATGTAATGAATCAAATACTCTCATAAACCATAGAAAGTATCAATACATCAAATATATCTAAATAAAGCTCATAAATAGTACATCATGGAGCACTAAACCAACAACCTACCCTATTAAATGCTAGAGTGTTGCATGTAGACTTGCTTTCAATTATCTAGTTGTTGTTTTTCTATTTAAGGATGCTAAGTACCCTTTGTAAGCAACTTTTGCTCATTTTGAATCTAAGAAATCAGATTTCTTTCTCTCCACATTAAAGTGTCGAGTTTTACCTTGGTTCGTCCAAGCTTCTCGGTTTGTCCGAGTTTGTTCGGTTCATCCGAACTTCCGTCGTTGGTCCGTCCGACGTCCTCCCTTGGTCTGTCCAAGGCAGCCTCCCGGTTAGTCTGAAGGCCTTCTATCCTTCACCTATCCCCGTCACACCCCCCTGTTGAATCAAGTTCGAGTGCCCGTTCGGGTGAGTGATTGATTCCAATGTCTATCCTCCATTCGCCCCTCATATCCGAGTACCGAGTGAGTTTGTGAGTCTTCTAAGGCCAGTGATCAATCGGTCCCCGAAACCCTATCATTCCTGCACCTAATCTAGTCTCCAAGGGCGTGTATCATTTTGGTATCAGAGCTGTTCGCTCCATCGGACGTTCGAAATCCCGGGTGAGATCGTTCGTTGCTTACCGATTTCATCATTGATTTGACAAACTCTTCGTTTTCCCGTTAGGAATATGGTTAGCTGTTAGTAATTCTGTTAGGATGGGATTGTATAAATAGTGTAGAGAAGGGATTGAAGGGTTTTTAGGCAATTTCTAGTACAGAATTGTAAGGGGAAGAGAGTGGGGACCTCTCTCTAATCAAAGTCATCCATCGTGTACCTGTTTTCGGTGATCAATAAAGCTGGGCAGTTCTTCTCCAGCTGAGGAATCCGAGGTCTGGACCATAACAAATTGGTATCAGAGCAAGTCTCATCAATGACGAAGACCAACGCGCAAATAAGAGAACAATTGGAAGAAAGAGCCATGGACAGAGGTGAAAGAATCGATGAAACAAGGGTGGAATTACAGAGACAACACGAAAAGATGGAAGAGTTACAGAAGCAGTGTTCTAAAATGGTCTACCTGGAGAAACAATGCGCAAGGATAGATTCGATGGAGGTAATGCTATCAAAAATATGTCAAATGCTGGCTGGTAGCCAGGATCGGCAGGAATTTGACAGAAACGTGAAGCCACAAGCGAGTAATCATCAGCAGAATTCGCAAGGGAATCGCGAGGCAATTCCAGATGCGACATGCAATCCAGAACCAGAAGAAGGAAACAATCAAGCACAGGGAGGTGATCAAAAGGTGAAAAACGCGACACATCGAACAGAGGGAGATGGTGACAAGTATCAGCAAGATCGATTCACTGGAAGCTGCAGTACACACTTCAAGAGGATCGAGATGCCAGTATTTGAGGGAACAAATGTGAATGCATGGATCATAAGAGCTGAAAGGTATTTCTCAATGGGACAATGTTCAGAAAATGAGAAACTGAGGTTAGCTGCTATGTGCATCGATGGACATGTATTGAGCTGGTATGACTATCAGAATGGGAAGAAACCATTTAAGGATTGGGCAGACGTGAGAGAAAGGATAACAAGAAGATTTGGTGGAAGGAAGCTGGGCTCACCTTTCGACAGACTACTGTCATTGAGACAAACAGGTACGGTAGAAGAATACTTGTGTGAGTTTGAAGAATTATTAGCTCAGGTACCTCATACTCCTGAAGAAATGGTAGAAAGTACATTCAAAAATGGATTGAAACCAGAGATATTGGAGATATTACAGATTTTCCGACCTAAAGGCATGGAAGAAATAGTGGATGTGGCACTGAGCATTGAAGGCAGCAAGCTAAGTGCGGTGTGTGGAGGAAAAGGAGGTAGTGATGGAAAGAACTGGAGGACGGGATATACAGGCTCATCATTCAGAACAGTTTCAGTACCTACTGAAAACCAGAAATACCAGAACCAATCATACAGGAGCAATTTTCAAGAAAGAGGAAGACAGATCAATGGAGGAAAAGGACCAAAAGAGGAGGGTGGAGTTCAAGAAAAGAAATCAACATTCAAAAGAATGTCTGATGCTGAATTTGAAGAGAAAAGGAAGAAGGGATTATGTTTCAGGTGTGATGAGAAGTTTTTTGTGGGACACAGATGCAAACAGAAGGAGTTACAAGTGATTTTGGCTGAGGAAATAACAGAAACAGGGGAGGAACTGGAGGAAGAGCAGGATAATGAAGCAGGAAACAGAGAGGACGAGGGAGAGTTTGCTGAGCTATCACTCAACTCAGTAGTGGGGTTAACTTCACCAAAAACACTGAAGATCCGAGGATCAATAGAAGGCCAGGAAGTAGTTGTATTGATTGACAGTGGAGCCACTCATAACTTCATATCCTTGAAGTTAATGAAGAAGCTGAAATTAAGACCTGAAGGTAACACTCAATTTGGAGTATCTTTGGGAACAGGTATGAAGGTAAAAGGAAAAGGGATTTGTAAGGCAGTACATTTACAATTACAGCAGATAGAAGTAGTAGAAGATTTCTTACCACTGGAATTAGGAAGTGCTGATTTGATTCTGGGAGTACAGTGGCTACAGAAGCTGGGAAAAGTTCAGATGGATTTTCAGGATCTGGAGTTGAAGTTCAATCAAGGCACATCATGGGTTACAGTAACAGGTGATCCTACTCTACATAGTTCATTGGTAACCCTGAGATCATTGATCAAATCAGTTTGTGATGGAGATCAGAGCTACTTAGTTAAGCTGGAAACATTAGAAGAGCAAGTGGGGGTTGATTCAAATCTTCCGGAGAAGTTACAGGCAGTGCTGGAAGAGTTTGGGCCAGTGTTTGAAATCCCTACTGAATTACCACCAGAAAGGGGTAGAGAGCATCCAATTAATCTCAAAGAAGGAACAGGTCCTGTAAGTGTCAGACCTTATAGATACCCCCATGCACACAAAGAAGAGATTGAGAAACTAGTGAAGGATATGTTGAAGGCAGGCATAGTGAGACCGAGTCAGAGTCCTTTTTCAAGTCCAGTATTACTAGTTAAAAAGAAAGATGGTAGCTGGAGGTTTTGCATCGATTACAGGGCACTGAACAAGGTCACAGTGTTGGACAAATTCCCTATACCAATGATAGACCAATTGTTGGATGAATTACATGGAGCAAGGGTGTTTTCAAAGTTGGATTTGAGATCAGGGTACCATCAGATCAGAATGAAGACAGAGGACATTCCCAAGACAGCATTCAGAACACATGATGGACACTATGAGTTTTTAGTAATGCCTTTTGGCCTTACTAATGCTCCAGCAACATTCCAAGCATTAATGAATGAGATTTTCAGACCTTACCTAAGGAAGTTTGTGTTAGTATTTTTTGATGACATTCTGGTATACAGCTGCTCACTACAGGATCATGCAACACATCTACAGACGGTGCTAGCTGTATTACAGAAACACAAGCTATACGCTAACAAAAAGAAGTGTGAATGTGGAAGACAACAGATAGACTATCTGGGGCATATAATTTCTCAAGAGGGTGTATCTACAGACCCAGCTAAGACAGCAGCAATGCAAAAGTGGCCAACCCCAAGCAATGTGAAGGAATTAAGAGGATTTCTGGGGCTGACAGGATATTACAGACGCTTTGTACAGAACTATGGCACCATAGCCCGTCCCTTGACAGATCTACTAAAGAAAGATGGGTTTAATTGGTCTGAAGATGCTTCGAGTGCATTTAGGAAACTAAAACAGGCTATGACATCTGCTCCAGTTCTGGGACTACCAGATTTTCGTGAAGATTTTGTGGTTGAAACGGATGCCTCGGGATTTGGCATCGGAGCAGTCCTAATGCAGAAGCATAGGCCAATTGCCTTCTTTAGTCAGGCTCTGTCTGAAAGGGAGAGATTGAAACCAGTATATGAGAGGGAATTAATGGCAGTGGTTCTCTCTATCCAACGTTGGAGACACTACCTATTGGGTAGAAGTTTTCTGGTTTGCACAGACCAGAAAGCCTTAAAATTCTTACTGGAACAACGCGAGGTGAGTATGGAATACCAACGTTGGTTGACTAAACTACTGGGATATGATTTTCAGATTGTTTATAGGCCAGGAGTGGAGAATAAGGCAGCTGATGGCCTGTCCAGAATGCCACACAACACGATTCTGGAACCAACATGTATGGGGTTAGCCATAACTATTCCGAGAAATATACAACTGGTGGAGGTAGAGAAAGAA
>NW_010967927.1:0-1117 GCF_000463585.1 Tarenaya hassleriana | reverse complement strand
ATGCCTAGAATGTGAGAAGAATTGTGATGCACGACGTTATAAAATCGGTGAAAAACCCGTGTGATCAAATCCCCCCAGACTTGAGGTTTGCTCGTCCTCGAGTAAATGTGCAATTATAAAACTATCCAAGGGGTGATAAGATACAGTCGGATAACAAATGGGGGTTTTGAGCGGATTGGTTGTACGGGTTAAAGTCGCTGCGAATGAAATCGGGTTTGGTATACTCTATCTTTTCCAATACTCGAGCGAAATCTTATCAATGGGATTTTCATTGCTTCCTGCGGTCTAAGATGAAATAATTCCTACTTGCCGAGCATGTCTCCTAAACACATCCCAAATGAAAACCCCAAAAGTCACTTAGCCTATAACTTCAATGTTTTCTCTTGCCCCATATCTTTCCTTTTTATTCGTGTTTTTGTGTTCTTTTTTCTTTTTCTTTCTTTCCCCCTTTTTTTTTCGTATGATGCAATCCCGGGCTTCTAGGACGTTGGAATTTGACAGGTCCACTCTTTTCTTCTTTTTTTTTTGTTTTGTTTTTGTGTCCTCGTCCCACAACTTAGACCCGAGCCTTCATTTTCGACGCACTCATATCCCCGAATGATTTTCATTAACGAGATGATGACAGAGGAGTGTCTGTTGGTTTAGTGCTCTATGATGTACTGATTATGAGCTTTGTTCAGTTACATTCAATGTATAGATACTTTCTATGTGTTTTTATGAGAGTATTTTATTCATTACATGTTCTTGCATGCTAGATATGTTATGAAATCCATGTATCATTATGAATGATACTAAACTCCCTAGTCTTATGTCGTTATGGGAATAACGACATAATAAGACTAGTATGATGTGTGATTGATGATCACATAGATGATCATAGGTATTGGATACGATCACGATCATAGGTATTCGTTGGAGAACGGAATACTGGAATGACCCGCATGAGATTGTCACATGGACTAGCGTCATGACTTGAATCTCATATGACGGTTCCATGATTGGATCCTAAGACCTGAGATATCTACGGAATCCAACATGAGGAGTTGCGTGCTTTGAATTGTTGGGGAATCTACGGGTTCCTAGCATGCGATCATATCGATCTAGGGTTTGGTTTACT
>NW_010967926.1:0-525 GCF_000463585.1 Tarenaya hassleriana | reverse complement strand
TGATAGATCCTATTGCCGAGGCATATGGGATCCTATCCATTCGTTCTCGCTCATCACGTGTGTTAGGACACTGAGTCTTGCTGAGAACAACACCATGACACATCGGCAAGAGTCCTCTCTTTGACTCTTGCATTCTGAACCGATTCAGAACTTTATCGATGTATGTACTCTGACTTAGGGCAAGAAGCCTTCGAGATCTATCTCTATAGATCTTGATGCCTAAGACATAGGCAACTTCTCCTAAGTCCTTCATAGAAAACTGTGTTCCTAGCCAAGACTTAACGTCTTGCAAGGTAGGAACATCGTTTCCTATGAGCAGGATATCATCCACGTATAGCACCAGGAAAACAACTGTGCTCCCACTGGCCTTCTTGTAAACACATGGCTCATCTTCGTTTTGAGAGAAACCAAACTGTTTGATTGTCTCATCAAATCGAAGATTCCAGCTTCTTGAAGCCTGCTTGAGTCCATAAATGGACCTCTGAAGCTTGCACACCTTCCCCGGACTCTCTGGATCGACAAAAC
>NW_010967925.1:0-525 GCF_000463585.1 Tarenaya hassleriana | reverse complement strand
CTCTTTTGGCCCCGTTTCTTCTCTTCCTCCACCACATGAACCGTAGTAGACGAAGAAACATATGTGTCTTTCTTGTCATGCATTCGAAAGTTCTCTTCAATCCGAAGATGCGATCCCAATTGCTCAAGGTTCATATCCTCCTTCCTATGCTTCAAGGAACGCTTAACGTCCTTCCAAGATGGTGGTAGCTTGTCAACAATAGAAGAAACCATAATGGTTTCATCCATTTTCAACTCATGTTGAGTGAAACTACTCAAGATCCTCTGGAGCTCATGAAATTGCTCCATAACCGGTCTTGCATCCACCATCTTGTAAGCGTTAAACTCGCTTACAAGAAACCTCTTACTCGAGGCATCTTCCGACATGTATTTCTCTTCCAATTTGGACCACAAT
This sequence comes from Tarenaya hassleriana, assembly GCF_000463585.1. Taxonomy (NCBI): domain Eukaryota; kingdom Viridiplantae; phylum Streptophyta; class Magnoliopsida; order Brassicales; family Cleomaceae; genus Tarenaya; species Tarenaya hassleriana. Next base: position 132 of record NW_010967925.1, on the reverse strand, counting down.
TCTTTTGCAGTCTCTATATTTTGATACACATAAAAAAGGGCATCGGACATACCGTTCAATATGTGTCCGCGGCACACATAATTGTCGTTGTCCCACTTGTTCCTCGTGCGTGCTTGAGCGAGCGTCTCTTCT
>NW_010967924.1:0-525 GCF_000463585.1 Tarenaya hassleriana | reverse complement strand
GCATAGCATACCGTATCATTGGTCGAGGGTTGCTTCAAATTCTGGTCAAGTGTGAATTCAATTGTTTCGTCTTCGATCTTCATTGTTAATCTACCAGCTCAGACATGAACTACAACATCCGCTGTGCTAAAAAATGGTCGGCCCAATATGATCGGGACCTTGGAATCTTCATTCATATCAAGGACCATAAAATCCACCGGTACATAGAATCCGCCAATCTTGAGAGGTACGTCTTCTAAAATGCCTGCTGGATATTTGATGGATCAGTCCGCTAGGTGTAAGACCATCCTCGTGGGTTTCAAGTCGCCTATGTTCAACTTCTTGTAAATGGACAGTGGCATCAAACTCACACTAGCCCCAAGATCGCATAATGCTCTATTAATCTCAATATTCCCCAACTTGCATGGAATAGAGAAACTCCCCGGATCAGACATCTTCGGGGTTAGTTCATGCTTTGTGATGGCTGCACTAATCTCGGTGCTCAATGCTACGGTCTCCTTTTCAACTACCCGCTTCTTCGTCAAA
>NW_010967923.1:0-525 GCF_000463585.1 Tarenaya hassleriana | reverse complement strand
GAATGCTTGATACGAAGAACCCTTGTCGCTCACACCGATTATATCTACACCCAAAACCACAAGCCATGATGAGTCATAATTAATTAGCTCATTAATTGCTCTTTTAATTACGTAATAATTAGTTATATGATTATGTCATTTTATTATAGCTGAAGCTATATATATATAGCTTTGAAATCTGAATTACTCTCGTGTGTTGAACGGTCTCGATCACGTCGTACTTTTTCTTAGTTTGCGGCTTTATTACGGTTGTGTCATTATGGTTTTATTCGGTATTAGTTATGTCTGTAAAGCTGTAAAACCCGTGTGCTCTGAGTCACTACAAAGATTTGATATAATGCGTGTTTTGTTGCAACCACCGTATATATATATATATATGTATGTGCTTCTCTTAAATGAAAGCATATGACTTCCATGTGAAATCAAACTTCCCTAACCAGCCATCCATATATTTATTAAATAAGAACATAAACTAGTGTACACGTGTCGGTCTAGCGTTCCATCGTATTGATCTTACAACAATGA
>NW_010967922.1:0-218 GCF_000463585.1 Tarenaya hassleriana | reverse complement strand
ATGCAGTCCATGTACGACAACAAAGTATGGACTTTGGTCGACTCATTCGATGGTATTAAGAACATTGGATGTAAGTGGGTTTTCAAGAAGTAAACCGACATGGATGGCATCGTGCATACCTATAAGGTACGACTCGTAGCGAAAGGGTTTCGACAGATTCATGGTATAGACTATGATGAAACCTTTTCACCAGTCGTGATGCTTAAATCCATACGGAT
>NW_010967921.1:0-526 GCF_000463585.1 Tarenaya hassleriana | reverse complement strand
CAACAACGGTCTTTGGTGTGGCCAGATCGTTTGCAGTGCTCGCAATAAAAGGGCTTGCGATATCTCGACGGAAAAGATGAGATGGATGGCTTCTTGGTGAAATGAGCAAGCTCAAGAGGTCCACTAAACAAATTTCGGCCTCCTTCTTCCCTCTTGACCATCATACAAACTTCCTCAAAGGTTGGAAGTTTGGTTTGACGTAAAAGATGGTAAACCAAGTCATTAAAAGAGGGGTCAAGGGTAAGAAGTATTGAAAAGACCTTATCCTCTTGTGCCCTCTCCAAAACAGTGTGAGGATCCGTAGAAGTGGGGCGGATTTCTTCTAGCTCAGCCCAAAGTGCACAAAACTCTCCTTGAATCTTGTTGAATGATTGCCCATTTTGCTGCAAGTTAAATAGCTTTTTCTTGAGTTCAAAAATTCTGCTAATATTGGAGAGATTACCGTAAACTTGCTGCAGGGCATCCCACTGTTGGTTGTAATGCTCTAGGATGATCCGTGATATGACATTTTGACTTTGTATTGGTT
>NW_010967920.1:0-526 GCF_000463585.1 Tarenaya hassleriana | reverse complement strand
CATTTACATACCTTTTAATTTGGTTGTTCTTTGTTTTTTATATGATTAAGTATTAGATTTAAGGATGTTTTTAGAGAATTGAGAAAGAGATGGATGATTTAAAAAATAGATAAAAACAAAGAGAAACAATAGAGATGACGATTTTTATAATTGTGTTTTTGCAAAGTAATTTGGTATTAGAAAACCTATCAAAGTATAATTAGAAAAGGATTTTAAATTAAAAAAGATTAAACAAAAAGTAATAATATAACGATACACTTAAAAACATACTTACCCTAATTTTTTATAAAAAAGGGAATAATAAAAAAGAAAAAAAAAATAAAGGGGGCCCACATAAAAAAGTAACGGGGCATTCTCTCAAACTTCTAAGAATGGTAAATACATTAATGTTTTTTTATTTTTTTTAGTGGGGTCATGTGCCCCCACTCCCCTCCACGTACATCCGCCACTGGTAAAGATTATGAATTTTTTTTATATATTTAATTCTTCTAAAAAAATAATATCATTAAATTTAATTGGTTCGTGT
>NW_010967919.1:0-526 GCF_000463585.1 Tarenaya hassleriana | reverse complement strand
GTAAGTCTCTAACTCTCTCTTCCTCTCTCGAGTCCTCAATCTAGGGTTAGGTAGTTGGGTTATGCCGGAATTTACACCGGGCATGGTTGCTAGGTCTGCGCATTAGGAGATTTCAGTCGGAAAATCTTGATTTCCGGCCATAAAATCGAAATCCCGATACAGTAGGCGACCGCTTGAGCGGTCGCTCAAATTATCACACGGTCGCTCGAGCGACCGCCTGGGTAACGAGCGACCGCCTGTGAAAATAGGCGGGCCGCTCGTTTTGTCTGATCACCGAAAAACAATTTCCCAACTTTCCATGTCCTAACCCCAAGACCCCGATCCCTCTCGCATATACCTTTGCCGATGGCACTAAAGAGAGCTCGAACAGGTGACGTCGCTTCCTTATCTCAAGAGGGAGATTACTCACAAAAGAGGGAGATGATGCCGGGAACGATAACAACGATCTTAGAGACGAAGCAAAACGTTCTCATTGAAGGGCCATCGAAGCTGGTTAAGATTGATCGACGCGATGAAGCATATGATA
>NW_010967918.1:38193-43905 GCF_000463585.1 Tarenaya hassleriana | reverse complement strand
TTTAAGTCGTTCGCCTTAAACCGCTTGGTACTAACGTTATAGATTGAACTGTGTCTAGACGGTTTATCATCCAAAATATAAAGGCCATTAAACAGGTAACCATTACCATAAAATAAAGCGCCTCTATAAATAGATAAAGTTTTGTTCTCAATGACAAAACAAAAACCATCAGAATCCAAACATGAAATCGAAATAATAATCCTGCTAATTGCAGGTACAAAATAACAATCATGTAATTCTAACACAAGTCCAGAAGGTAAAGTAAGATCATAAGTCCCGACGGTTAATGCAGCAACTCTTGCTCCATTCCCGACGCGGAGATCTACTTCTCCCTTCGCCAATTGTCTTCTTCCTCGAAGTCTTTGCACATTTCCACAAATGTGCGAGGCACATCCGGTATCTAATACCCATGATGTAGAAGTAAACAAGTTCGCCTCTATAACGAAGATACCAGAAGTCGAAGCTTCTATAAGCTTCTTCTTCCTCTGATCTTCCAGGTAGAGTCTGCAATTTCTATACCAATGCCCGATGGCATGACAGAAATAACACTCTTCCTTCTTGGACTCAGGCTTAGGTTCAATGACAACACTTGCCACTTTCCTCTTGCTCTTGCCCTTGGAACATTTCCTTTTGGTGGAACTCTTTCCAACAACTACCATATCATTCTTCCCTCGGCTCCCAGCTTTCTCTTGGAATGACACATTCAACTGATCAACTATCAAAGAATTGTCCATGTCCTCTAATTGCTTACGCAATTCCGAAGGCATCTTTCTAAGCATCAAGCTGGACACGTCCAAATCATCATCCTCATGCTTCCAATAAGCATCAATGATCGATCTAGAAGCCGTGGTCAGAGGCTTATCCTTCATAAGGATAGATCGCATGGTGAGATAAAACAGATTCCTGCAACAGATATCATAGTCTCATAAACGATCTAAGAGTCACATTGAATGTGATTGACATTAGATGTTTACCTAAATAGCGTCAGGCTGAGTGTAACAACTCATTCTTATGTGAAATACGGATCTTAGTCCCGTAGAGAAAATTATTGTAGGGTTAATTTTCTGCATGGGAATATAGCTTGTATGTGCATCTATGTTGTCGTTGATTGATGATGGACTAGCTGATACTAGATCATTGATAGAATCTGCATTTTGTTTTTGTTCGTTCTGTTTTTGTCTTTTTCTGTAGGACATGGCGTCAACCGGTAGCGTACCAAGTTTGACAATGCGATCTATCCTTGAGAAGGATAAGCTGACCGGGACAAACTTCTTGGACTGGTATCGTAACTTGAGAATAGTTCTCAAGCACGATAAGAAGTTGTATGTCCTGGAATGGGCTCTACAACCAGAGCTTGCGGCTAATGCCACGAGAGTTGTCAGGGATGCTCGGTTGAAGCATCAGACTGACGACATTGAGATCTCCTGTCTCATGTTGGGAAGCATGGCCCCGAATCTGCAGAGGCAGTTTGAGGGGAAGAGCATGTTTGATATGATCAATCAGCTCAAGACCATGTTTGAGGAGTTAGCGCGTACTGAAAAGTACAAGACGCTGAAAGCTCTGGTGAAGACGGAGATGCCGAGAGGTAGCTCTGTCAACACCCACGTCCTCAACATGAGAGCTCATATTTAGGAACTTTAGCGTATGGGAGTGAAGCTCGATGGAGACTTGGCCGTGGACTTGATTTTGATGTCATTGTCCGAGGACTATAACCAGTTCGTGATGCAGTACCATATGCACGGGATGACTAAGAGCTTAGCCGAACTGCATGGGATGCTGAAATCGGCCGAGCAAGATATTGTGGTTCCCAAGACTGTGCTTGCTGTTGAGAACAACTCCAGCAAGAAGCGGCGGGGTAAAGCCAAAAAGAAGGCTGCGAAGAAGGCAAAAGTTGCCTCTACGCCCAAGCCTAAGCCCGATAAGGGTGACTGTCGTTACTGAGGAGTGTCTGGACACTGGAAGCGTAATTGTCACCTTTACTTAGAGGATCTGAAGGATAAGAAGCTTGGTGAAGCTTCTGCCTCAGATATTCATGTTATAGAAGCTAACATCTGTACTACATCTTCGTGGGTACTAGATACCGGAAGTGCCTCACATATTTGTGGAAATGTGCAGGAACTAAGAAGAAGTAGGATGCTGGCTAAGGGAGAAGCGGATCTGCGCGTCGAAAATGGAGCAAGAGTTGTTGTATTGTGTGTTGGCGTTTATGATTTGCATCTTCCTTCTGGACTTGTTTTAGAATTGAGTAATTGTTACTATGTGTCTGCGATTAGCAGAAACATTATTTCTATTTCATGTATGGATTTGGATGGTTTTCGATTTGTTATTGAGAACTCGAGTTTGATGATTTATCGAGACAACAATTACTATGGTAATGGTTATCTTGTGAATGGTTTATACGTCTTGAATGATCAGCCTTCGAACTCGTCATCGTCCATCTATAATGTTACTACTAAAAGGTTTAAGCCGAACGACTTAAACCCGACCTTCCTCTGGCATTGTCGTCTAGCCCATATAAACGAGAAGCGCATTCAGAAGCTTCATTCTGAACGTCTTCTGGATTCATTTGACTTTGAGTCCCTTGAATCTTGCGAGTCTTGTTTAATGGGTAAGCCGAACGACTTAAACCCGACCTTCCTCTGGCATTGTCGTCTAGCCCATATAAACGAGAAGCGCATTCAGAAGCTTCATTCTGAACGTCTTCTGGATTCATTTGACTTTGAGTCCCTTGAATCTTGCGAGTCTTGTTTAATGGGTAATTGTTGGTTTAGTGCTCTATGATGTACTGTTTGCGAGCTTTACTTAGATACATTTGATGTATTGACACTTTCTATAGTTTATGGATGAATGTTTGATTCATTACGTATAGTGCATGCTTTAATATGTTATGAAATCCATGTATTGTTATGAACAATACTAAACTCCTTAGTCATGTATCATTATGGGAATAATGATATACTAAGACTAGTATGATGTGTGATTGATGATCATATAGATGATCATAGGTATTGGATACGATCACAATCGTAGGTATTCGTTGGAGAACGAAATACTGGAATAACCCGCATGAGATTGTCACATGGACTAGCGTCATGACTTGAATCTCATATGGCGGTTCCATGATTGGATCCTAAGACCTGAGATATCTACGGAATCCAACATGAGGAGTTGCGTGTTTTGAATACGTGAAACGTCCTGCGTAACAGGAGGACTATAAAGGCGTGTATCAGGTACGAAACGAATCATGTGCTGGATTGTAGATAGTCAAGATGGGATTTGTACCTCTCGTAAAAGAGAGAGATATCACTGGGCCCCTCGTGTGAGCGAGACTGTAGAAATGTGTGGCCGCACTATAGACAAATGTCGTCTATTTTAGACAGTCGAACTCAGTGAATGAGAAAGCAGTCGAATCAAATAAGGTGGCTTGTCCATGCCTTATGTTCGACATATGATATCGCGATACAAAAGGATAATTAACCGGAATCATCACTGGCGTTCGTAAGATCATGAACAAACTCTATTCGAGATAGGTACTCATAGTGTCTTGCTAGAGACCGCCTATGACTTGTATATCCGGAATAGAGATTTCGGGTTATACTGCTATATCGAATGAGCCTACAGGGTCACACACGCAGGGAAGGACAAAACGCATGAGAAAACGACCAAAAAACCAAGTCGGAAGGGTCTGGAACGGACGGACCAGAAGTCCGGAACGGACGGGCTGCCAAGTCCAGACCCGACGGTCCGCGAATAGTCGCAGACCGTCCACGAATAGTCGTAGACCGAAAAACCAAGACGGAAGGGTCTGGAACGGACGGTACGCGTTGATAGCAGACCGTCCGTTCTGGCTTGCTGGAACGGACGGTCCACGTGTATTTCTAGACTGTTCGTTCCGGTTTTCAGGTTTTTCGAAAATTAAACCGAATAAGGGTTAAATCACCTTATGAGAAGGAGATTTAAACCCTAATCGTAGATGAGACGACGAGAGTCGTCTGGTGCAGACTTTTGACAGCTTTTGGTGAGATCCAAAAAGATCCAAGAGTTTCTAAGTCTCGTTTTCTCGAAGCGTGAAACCGAATAATAGATTCGGGTCCTAGCAGACAAGTTCCAACCGTTGAAATCCATTCCGAGGTGTGGATACGTGTAGAGGGCGAGGTATTCTTCCTCCCTTTCGTGATCAGACGAATTCTTCAATTGATACAGGCCCCGGATCGATTGAGGTAAGCGTTCTAACGTTTTTACGATTCATAGAAGCATGGTTCTAGGGTTTATTAAATTTTTGTTTTACATCCGCTGCGCAAACCCTAGAATCGATCTCTTAGGAATAGGATTCGCTCTAGAGATCCCAGGAAACCCAACAGTGGTATCAGAGCCTGGTTGCTCTGTTTTGATTTCATAGAACCCGATCACGCACGTTTTAGGATTTGAATTGTTTGAATCCATGTTTGCTTTGATTTCTATGCATGTTTGATGATTGAATCTAGTGTAGATTGCATGTTTCATGTTGCATAGAGTGCAGGAGTTCGTATTTTGGATTCACAGAAGAATTCGGATCAGTTTCGGGTCTGATCGGGGCCGAGAACGCGGAAAAACGTGATCTGCTCACGTGACCTAACCGTAGACCGTCCGTTCTGGGTTTCCGGAACGGACGGTCCAGGGGTAACAGACAATCCTTGGGTGAACGGGAGAAATCGGACTGCGAACCTGGACCGGACAATCTGAGTGTCAGACCGTCCGTTCCAGCATATGGAACGCCCGTTCCGTGATGTTTTGTGGACCGTCCGTTCTCACCTTATGCACCGTCTGTTCCAGCAGTTCTCATAGGCTGGTCTGTCCATTCCACACTTGGAACGGACGGTGCGAAGTCCAGATTCCAAAATTTTTCGTTTTCTAGGTCCGATTACGCAATCATTGCTTAATCTGATCAACTGTGATTAGTCCATAATGAATGAATGCATGTAACTTAATCAAGATATGGTATATGCTTGATTGAGTGGGAGCTCCGGGATTGGGATTACATAATCGAATGGATGGTCTATTCGAATTATGAACAATCGTTGCACACCTTGATTAGAATAGTTCAATCGGTGCACAGAAACCGGTTAGATCTAGGAGCTCTACGAGTAAAGCACTTGTCAAGGCCTCGATCGTACGTATCATGGGCCATGCCAAAGCTGGGTGTGCCGTATTATCTTGGTGAGGCAAGATGTAGAAATGGTGGTTCTCATAGCTTGAAAGTAGATGTTTGATCTAAGTGTAGGTTTCGAAAATCCCTTATTTATGTAATGCTAAGCGTGTACCTCCCATTATTAGAGCGTCTGTAAGGGCATCGATCATCCGTAACACGGGTCATGCCAAAAGCTGAGCGTGCCGATTTATCTTTGTGAGGTAGGGTGGGAAATCGTGATTCCCACAGCTTGAATATGGTTTACCTTAGGTTAAGTTGTCAGGTTTGACTTGAGACTTAATGGTACAGATGAGACGAGTATGCAATGATATTCGATATCATAGTCTCATAAAAGATCTAAGAGTCACATTGGATGTGATTGACATAAGATGTCTACCTAAATAGCATAAGGATAAGTGTAACAATTTATTCTTGTGTGAAATACGGATCTGAGTCCCATATAGAAAATTATTGTAGGGTTATTTTTCTTTATGGGAATATAGCTTGTATATGCATCATGTTGTCATTGATTGGTGATGGACTAG
>NW_010967918.1:33753-37314 GCF_000463585.1 Tarenaya hassleriana | reverse complement strand
AGCGGCGGGGTAAAGCCAAAAAGAAGGTGGCGAAAAAGGCAAAAGTTGCCTCTACGTCCAAGCCTAAGCCCGATAAGGGTGTCTGTCATTACTGCGGAGTGTCTGGACACTGGAAGCGTAATTGTCACCTTTACTTGGAGGATCTGAAGGACAAGAAGCTTGGTGAAACTTCTGTCTCAGGTATCCACGTTATAGCGGCTAACATCTGTACTATATCTTCGTGGGTATTAGATTCCGGAAGTGCCTCACACATTTGTGGAAATGTGCAGGGACTAAGAAGAAGTAGGATGTTGGCTAAGGGAGAAGCGGATCTACGCGTGGGAAATGGAGCAAGAGTTGATGCATTGTGTGTTGGCATTTATGATTTGCATTTGCCTTCTGGACTTGTTTTAGAACTAAGTAATTGTTACTATGTGCCTGCGATTAGCAGAAACATTATTTCTATTCCATGTCTGGATTTGGATGGTTTTCGATTTGTTATTGAGAACTCGAGTTTGATGATTTATCGAGACGATGTTTACTATGATAATGGTTATCTAGTGAATGGTTTATACGTCTTGAATGACCAGCCTTCGAACTCAACGTCATCCATCTATAACGTGAGTACTAAACAGTTTAAGCCGAACGACTTAAACCCGACCTTTCTCTGGCATTGTCGTCTAGGCCATATAAACGAGAAACGCATACAGAAACTTCACTCTGTAGGTCTTCTGGATTCATTTGACTTTTAGTCTCTTGAAACTTGCGAGTCTTGTTTGATGGGCAAGATGACAAAGCATCCTTTCAAGGGGAAAGGACAGAGAGTGACAATGTTATTGGGATCTGATACATAGTGATGTATGCGGACCAATGAGCTGTCCAGCTAGAGGAGGTTATCTGTATTTCATTATGTTCACTGATGATTTCAGTCGATACGGTTATGTTTATTTGATGAGACATAAATCTGAAACACTTGAAATGTTCAAGGCGTTCAGAAACGAAGTACAGAACCAGCTTGGCAAGATGATCAAGACACTTTGATCCGATCGTGGTGGCGAGTATATGAGCCAAGAGTTCACTGACTATGTATATGAGCCAAGAGTTCACTGCCTATCTGGTTGATTGTGGTATTGTATCACAATTAACTCCTCCTGGAACGCCACAATGGAACGGCGTGTCAGAACGGAGGAACCGAACACTGTTAGACATGGTTCGGTCTATGATGAGTCAGACAGATCTTCTGAAGTCCTTCTGGGGCTATGGTTTAGAGACCGCTGCATACCTGCTGAACAGGAGTCCAACGAAGTCGGCTGAAACGACACCATATGAGATATGGACGGGGAAGCGTCCCGCGTTGTCGTGTCGTTTGTCAGAATTTGGGGTTGTGACGCTTATGTGAAGCGTCAGATGACTGATAAGTTATCCTCCAAATCTGATAAGTGTTTATTTGTAGGCTACCCTAAGGAAATTAAGGGTTACTACTTCTACATTCCGGCAGAGAACAAGGTGTTCATTGCTAGGAATGCGACTTTTATGGAGCGAGAGTTCGTCTCCAAAAGAGTCAGTGGGAGTAGGATCGAACTTGAGGAAGTTCAACCTGTTTCACTGCCGGTTGTGACTCAACCTTCGACGAGTGAACCTCGGAGATCAGGCATGATTCGCCAAGAGCCTGTGAGATATGGATTTCTCATAACTGGGAATGAGGAGCTCATGTTATTGGAATATGATGAGCCTACCACATACCTAGAGGCTATGGCGAGTCCGGATTCCGAGAAATAACGCGAGGCTATGAAGTCGGAGATGCAATCCATGTCAGATAACCAAGTTTGGACTCTGGTTGATGCATTTGAAGGGATAAAACCCATCGGATGTAAGTGGATCTTCAAGAAGAAGACCGACATGGATGGCAACGTGCACACGTATAAGGCACGACTTGTGGCGAAAGGATTCCGTCAGATTCATGGTATTGACTATGATGAGACCTTTTCGCCCGTAGTTATGCTGAAGTCCATCAGGATCCTACTTGGCATAGCCGCATATTATGACTATGAGATATGGCAGATGGATGTCAAGACCGCGTTCCTTAACGGGAACTTGACCGAGGATGTGTACATGACACAACCCGAAGGTTTTATCGATCCAAGGAACCCGAGGATGGTGTGCAAGCTTCAGAGGTCCATTTATGGACTGAAGCAGGCTTCGAGAAGCTGGAACCTTCGCTTTGATGAGACAATCAAAAAGTTTGGTTTCTCACAGAACGAAGATGAGCCATGTGTTTACAAGAAAGTTAGTGGGAGCACAGTTTTATTTCTAGTGTTGTACGTGGATGACATTCTCCTTATAGGGAATGACGTTCCTACCTTGCAAGACGTTAAGTCTTGGCTAGGAACGCAGTGTCAAGATTTAACTTCTCAAGTCTCGCATTTGAAAGGGCAGGTTGGGTATCTGACTCGGAAGTTGGCTGAGACAGAAAAGAAATTGCAAAGTGCGATTGCAGTACAAGGTGAACAAATGAAGCAAGCGATTGAAGGTCAAGGTGAGTTTATGAAGAAAGTGATTGTGGCCGGTATGATCGCAGCGGGTAAGTACGACAATCCCTTTGAAGTTGAAGCTCGGTTGGACTACTTGATGAAGAAAATGACTGAGTTGACTGGGAATGAAAAGGCTGAGGGTTCGGCCAGGACTACGAGAACCCCTCCGGAAACATATGAAGAGGCTGTCGAAAATGTGTTTAACGAACCAGACATGGTGGCTGTAGACATTCTCAAGGATTTATCTCAGACGGATGTAGTGGAACAAGAAAAAGAAGGAGAAGATTAAGAAGGAGAGAAAGAAGAAGAAGAAAAAGAATATGAAGATGCGGGAAAAGAGGATGAAGAAATGAGACAAGATGCTGCTGAAGAAGGAGATGGAGGGAAAGAGGTCGAGGAAATGGGAGAAGAGGCTGTTGGTGAAGGGGAGAAAGAGGCTGCAACAGAAGAGGTCGAGGAAATGGGAGAAGAGGCTGTTGCTGAAGGGGAGAAAGATGTTGCAACAGAAGAGGGTTTAGAGGCTGAGAGAGTGGGAGAAGAGGCTGCAGCAGAAGAGGGTTTAGAGGCTGAGAGAGTGGGACAAAAGACTGAAACAGATGATGATGGAGGGGAGGCCGAGGAAGAAGGTGCAGAGACTGTGAGGCCGAACAAACCAACTGGCAGGTTATTACGAGTCAGAAAAACATCATCCAAAACAACGAGTCCATGGGCGGATACAATGAAGTCTATCAATTCGAAGGGTGGAATCATTAGATCGCGAGGAAGGGGAAGAATAGATAGAGGTAGAGGTCGTGGCAGATTTGGATTAAGACGTATCCATGGGCGGATACAATGAAGTCTATCAATTTTATGAACTCAGTTTTCTGCGATTATGTCCTTGGTACCTAGACAATTGAACTCTGTTTCGTAGACCTTTGACAATTACGCTTCTAGTGTCCAGACACTCCGCAGTAATGACAGTCACCCTTATCAGGCTTAGGCTTAGGCGTAGAGGCAACTTTTGTCTTTTTCGCCGCCTTCTTTTTGGCTTTACCCCGCCGCTTCTTGCTGG
>NW_010967918.1:19488-33116 GCF_000463585.1 Tarenaya hassleriana | reverse complement strand
TACATCGATAAGGTCTTGAAACGGTTCAAGATGCAAGATTCCAAGAAATGAACCTTACCGATGAGCAGTGGCACTGTTCTCTGCAAGAGTCAGTGTCCTACGATACCTGATGAGCGAGAACGCATGGATCGAATTCCATATGCTTCGGAAATTGGATCGCTCGTGTATGCCATGATGTATCCTACGCGTTGAGCATTACGAGTAGATACCAGTCAGATCCAGGTGAGTCGACTGGATCGCCGTCAAGAACATCCTGAAGTACTTGAGAAGGACTAAGGATGTATTCTTGGTATACAGTGGGTCGGAAGACGAGACTGCTGTAAAGGGTTACACTACAGATCGCAGTCTGGCTATGTTTTCTACTTGAACGGAGGCGTTGTTAGTTGGAAGAGTTCCAAGCACGCGACCGTTGTAGATTCTACTACAGAAGCTGAGTATATTGCAGCGTCGGAGGCAGCAAAGGAAACTATTTGGATCAGAAAGTTTGTTGGTGACTTGGGTCTCATTCCTAGTGCTGATAGCCCCATTGCTCTGTATTGTGACAATAATGGAGCGATCGCACAAGCGAAAGAACTCAGATCCCATCAACGATCCAAACACATACTCAGACGATTTCACCTTATCAGGGAGATCATAGACAGAGGAGACGTGCACATTTGCAGAGTATCGACAGACGACAACATTGCTGATCCGTTGACGAAGCCTCTCCCTTCATCGAAGCATAAGGGTCATGTTAGGGATATGGGCATTAGATGTTTAGCAGTCCATGATTAGAGCAAGTGGGAGATTGTTGGTTTAGTGCTCTATGATGAACTGTTGTAGAGCTTTCTTATGATACATTTGATGTATTGACACTTTCTATGAACGTTTGATTCATTACGTATTGTGCATACTTGATATGTTATGAAATCCATGTATTGTTATGAACAATACTAAACTCCTTAGTCATGTATCATTGTGGGAATAATGATATACCAAGACTAGTATGATGTGTGATTGATGATCATATAGATGATCGTAGGTATTGGATACGATCACAGTCATAGGTATTCGTTGGAGAACGAAATACTGGATGACCCGCATGAGATTGTCACATGGACTAGCGTCATGACTTGAATCTCATGTGACGGTTCCATCATTGGATCCTAAGACTTGAGATATCTACAGAATCCAACATGAGAAGTTGCGTGCTTTGAATACGTCAAACGTCATGCGTAACAGGAGGACTATAAAGGCGTGTATCAGGTATGAAACGAATCATGTGCTGGATTGTAGATTGTCAAGACGAGATTTGTACCCTCGTAAAAGAGAGAGATATCGTTGGGCCCCTCGTGTGAGCGAGACTGTAGAAATGTGTGGCCTCACTATAGACGAACGTCGTCTATTTCAGACAGTCGAACTCAGTGAACAAGAAAGCAGTCGAATCAAATAAGGTGGCTTGTCCATGCCTTATGTTCGACGTATGATATCGCGATACAAAAGGATCATCAATCGAAATAATCACTGGCGTTCGTAGGATCACGAACAAACTCTATTCGAGATAGGTAGTCATAGTGTCTTGCTAGAGACCGCCTATGACTTATATAATCGAAATAAGAGATTTCGGGTTATACTGCTATATCGAATGAGCCTACAGGATCACACACATAGGAAATGACGAATGCGCAGAAAAGACGAGAAAATCCCGGTGGAGCGGAGGCCAGACCGACCGGTCCAGAAGGTCTGGACCGATCGGTCCAGCCAACCCAGACCGATCGGTCCAGACACGTGGACCGGTCAGTCCTGACACGTGGACCAGTCGGTCCAGAGGTAACGTGCAAATGTTGCTCGGTCCGGAAAATGTTCTAGACCGATCGGTCCACACGTAAAAGCTCCAGACTGATCGGTCCAGACGTCGGGATTTTCTAAACTCACTCTAATTAGGGTTTTCAGTGGGATTAACTTTAGGAAACGCCTCGTAACTTCTTAGTACAACTTTCAGACCCTTTATGGAGTTTTTGAGAGTGGAAAAACTAGAGAAAAATCCCTGAAACCCTTGCGCAAAGAAGAACGTGTTCTTCAGTCCTACCAGACAAGTTCCAACCGTTGGAATCCTTTCCGCCGTGTGGATACGTGTAGAGGGTGAGGTATTCTTCTTGCCTTACGTGATCGGACGAACACATCAATTGATAAAGGCCCCAGATCGATTGAGGTAAGCGTTCTAACGTTTCTACAAGATCATGCATGATAGGTTTTAGGGTTTCATCAAAATTTTGTTTTACATCCGCTGCGCAAACCCTAGAACCGATATCTTAGGAATTAGATTCGCTCTTGAGATTCCAGGAATTCCATCAACAACTACATTAAATGAGTCTACATGGTCATACATAGGGTTAAAACGTGAAAATGGATTAAAAAAATGAATTATGAAACAAAACGTCTATTGAACTCGTTTGAGTAAGTGTAACTCGTACGAATTTGGTCGAATTAGTGAAATCCAACCGAAACATGAAACTATGCGGGAATTCGATTAAATTAGTATAATTCGACCAAATGGTGAATAACGATGGTAAATAGTAACCGAGCAAAAATCCCACATTGAAAATTTTATCCATTTTCAAGGGTTTAAAACTCTGTATAAGTAGAGCTTGGCAAAAGACTTGAACACACCAAGTCCTAGGGAATCTAGAGAGCTTTAAAAAGTCTAAAACGAGTATAAGCTCTCAGAAACCTTTCCGTACTAGCGACTTCCAAGCCCTAACAGGCGATCCAATTGTTGGATCCACCCCACAATGTGGATATATTCTTGTAACATCTTTCAGTGGTGCTCTTTCATCGCCATTCAGTTCGGTCTCGTTTTTTAAGATCAGTATATCTATTCGAGATCTTTATTATTCGTTTTATTTATTATTTTATGTATGCATGATGCTTAATATTTTTCTATTATATGGGTTTTTAATAAATCATGAATTTATATTTTCACTGAGCTTAGATCTTAGAAATAGGTTAGTTTCAGGTTGAAAGTCGTGACATAAGAAGGCGTGGAAAAACCCAACATATAAAACAAATATGCAAATCATATAACAAGAAAGGTCATGCATCTATAAGTCAATGAATCGATACATAGTCCAAATATCATATGAAGGATTATCCTAGAGCATCACAACCAACAAAAATGGATCTGAGTCATGACTTAAATCTCATGTGATGGTTTGCTATCGGATCCTAAGACTAGAGATATCAATATGTATCTGACATGAGTAGTAGTGTACTCTGACTCAGTCAAAAGTTATCCGTAACTGGATTACTAAAACTACTGTGCTCGGATACGCTATGACATGTGGAGGATAGTAGATAGTTAGGTGGATTTTGACCCTCTCGTCGTGAGAGAGAGATATCTTGGGTCCCTCGAGTGAGATAAACTGTGAATTGTGTGGTGAGCTTAGATTAATGTCATCTATTCTGTTCAATTATCTCATGAAGGAGAAAACAATCGAACCTGATAAGGTGGTTGACTCCATACCTTATGCTCGACCTAAGATATTGTGTGTCAAATGGATCATAGTTAGAAATATCATCGCTCTGTTCGTTTTCCACAAACTCTATCAATGTGAGGGGTGTAGTGTCTTTCTAGAGATCATCTATAATCAATGAGTCAAAATGATGTTTTGAGATCACGGTCGCATCGAATGAACTTATAGGGTCACACGCTAAAAAGGTTGGATCATAAGATGTGTAACGATCTACGATCGCTACCGAACGTTAAAACTGTCCTCACACAGTAACATGGGATCTTTCAGCATAGTTTGTCCTCACTCAAACGCATACCGAGACACCTTCCAATAGGTCATTCATCCTTAGATTGCTCTAGATTCAGCACACTTAACTTTGGAGTTTTCTCAGGATAGTCAATAGAAAAAGTAAATGCACCTAGTTGTTCTGATTAGCTTAACTAATTCTTTTTAAATTATCTTAGACCATATAGTCTCATACTTATATAGCCCTCGGTTGTCTCTCATTCTGATGCGTTCGATTCGTTCTTATGTCCCTCTAACCTAGCGGTACTTGGAGAGCCGCTCTTTGTTCGTATCCTTTGCATCGGTGACCATTCACCACCCTCATCCTAGCTCGGGATGTCACAAGATGCATTTTCGAATATGTTTCACACATACGTTTTGAACGCACGTCGCTCCTTTCAAAACGAAATTCCGCACCACCGAAATAACAATTCATATAGTTTATAATAAATTGTTATGATATTTTGGATTTATTCAAAACTATGATAAGATTTATATAAGAAAAAATTCTAATATTAAATAAATTTATAAAAAAGATTTATGGTTTTTTGTAATTTATGAAAAGTATATGTAGTAAATTGGAATAAAAACGAATTTAGAGGAGTAAAATAGAATATTTCAACGCAGTTTGATTTTTCCCAGAATTACCATAAATTGCCCTCGTTCGCTCGACTTATTCTGACATCTGCCTTTGCCTTCTCACCAGACTCTCTCTCTCGTTTTCTGGATTTCTTTCGACTTCCTTTGTCCGATCAGATCCAACAATCAATCGAATCGAAAAGCCCAATTGATTAACATGACTCTTGGCTCTGGAGGATCGAGTGTTGTCGGTAAAATTCTCGATTCTTCCCGGTCTGTTCTTGTTGAATTCTCTCTTTTATTGAATTCTTCTGATCCTGTACTGGTTTATTCTCTGGTTTTGGATTATTTTCCGTGATTTTGTTTTGCGTATTGCTCTGTGATGTGAATTCATACTAGGTTTGTTCGTTCGATTGTTGGATCTGTATGGTTCCTTCAGATTTCATTGTTTTTTGTGGAATGTTCGCTGAGTACGATGCCTGAAATCTCCATGCATTTACTCGACAACGCTGATGTTTTTATATGATTTTAACACACACGTTTCGGTGTTCTCTGTCTGAAAATGTTCATCGTTTGATTCATATACACTTGTAAATACAATTCCTCGTGATAGCCCCAACTCTTGAGATGGGATTTTCGTTGAAGTTTCTGAAATCCATGTTGAAATGTGAATCATGTGATTATCGGAGTATTGATTCCGGGAGTTTGGGATTTGGGTCTTAGATTTTTGTGATACAGGTTCGGTTTCCATGGTGAAGTCTCAGAATCTCAATATCATTGTTCTTCTTAAAACGTAATCGGAAGCTTTAATGGATTAAACTTCAGAGCACAGATCCTTAGATGGCTCAGACTGAGAGTAGCATCGATCGTACTAATTGTGCAGTGATTCTGCCAGGGCGTTTCAGTTCACTGCTTGGTCGGCTTAACCATAATGATTGTGTCGTTAAAGTTGTTTTCTTCTGTTACTCTGTGCTTGTCTCAATGTAGTTCCAAGGAACTTCCGGTTGCTTGAGGAGCTTGAACGTGGGGAAAAGGGCATTGGAGATGGGACCGTGAGCTATGGTATGGACGATGGAGATGACATCTACATGCGCTCTTGGACTGGCACTATCATCGGTCCTCACAATGTAAAGATTCTGTATCTTTTCTCTTCATACGTTATGATATTATCATATTAGTGATAGTTTCTAGGAACTTGAATTTCTCCAGAATCCCACCCGTCTAGGTCTACTGCTGGTATGTTTTGGTCTTATATTGTCGACTAATAAGTCAAGATTTTTACTTCCTCCTTAAGACAACAATTGTACTAGGCATTCATATTACCGGTGTCCTTTAAGGAGTTGAAGTTCTGGTCTTAGTCTCTTTTGCTTGTTTGGAGAGAAGCAATTTTCTATCTTCTCTTTGGGCAGACCGTGCATGAGGGCAGGATCTATCAGTTGAAGCTCTTCTGTGACAAAGACTACCCGGAGAAATCCCCTAGAGTTCGGTTTCATTCACGCATCAACATGACTTGTGTCAACCATGAAACAGGAGTGGTATGCATATTTCATCAATCCTGCCCTTCTCAAAATCTTCCTCTCTTACATCCTGCAACTCGTTTCGGTTCTTAATACCATCGAATGTGTTATATATATATAGGTGGAGCCGAAAAAATTTGGGCTTCTTGCAAACTGGCTTAGGGAGTACACAATGGAGGGTATACTGACTCAGCTGAAGAAGGAAATGGCGGCTCCACATAACCGGAAGCTCGTTCAACCTCCCGAAGGTTCGTACTTCTAGTAATTTCCGGAACCTTCTTCATCCACGTGGTAAACAAAACTTTTTCTCATCCCGGATTGTGGAAATGGCGCCATTATAATACTAATGTCCTTGTGCCCGAGGTTTTCTTCACTATTGTGTTAACTCGAGAAGTTTTAACCTAAAGAAACGGTCTTTTGTGGATGATGATGATGATGATGATGATGATGATGATGATGATGATGATGATGATGATGATGATGATGATGATGATGATGATGATGATGATAGTGGTGATGATGATGATGATGATGATGATGATGATGATGATGATGGTATGATGCTAATTGATCATCTGAAGATGAATCCTTTTGTGCGGAAGATATCAAAACAGAGTATCCTTTTGAATCCATGTTTTAATCTTGTGCAATTTTTTCTCTCTGGGTTCTTTTGATCTCATTTGGAAACTTTCCCTTCTCTTTATGAAGAACTAGAAATTAATGTTATTTCCTGAAAATATCTCATTTAAAACGAAATATATTTATTTCACTTATAGTAGGTGAAAATATCTTATTGTTTGTTTTGATAAAAAAAAATATACTTTTTTATAATAGAAAATTTTATTATTACTTTTTTATATAATTTTATAAATTAATAAATTTTATTTATAGTAATAATAAATTTTATTAAAAATAATCATATTTTATGAACTTTCCATTAAATTTTATAATAAATTGTTTATAAAAAATAATAATCAAAATTTAAAAATCTCCGAAGAATAGGTCATGAGAATCTTTTATTTTTATATATAAAAGAAGAGTTCTCCTAATACGGGATCCACACATGTTCCATATATTTATTTATACAAATTTAATGCAAAAATGTTGTGAAATACATTTTTCAAGAATGAGACATCCCTTATTCCCGTATTCAGTATTCAATCTCTTTAAAATGTATTTATTAATTATTATAGTATTTATTTCATGTTCAAGTATGACTTTTCATATCTCTATAAATAGCTATCACATTTTATTTGATTTTCATATACCAAACTCTATATCAATAATCTTCTCGAGGATCTCATTTTTTTAATCATCGCTCTCATTATCTATCTCGCAAGCTACGCGTCAACGGTCAACAGTGTTGACCGTTGCATTGTCAGATAATATCATGACGATCATTTTGACCGGGGATGAATTTCTAGATTGCACAGGTATGTCTCTGAAAGATCTCTATCGGATCTGTATTTTGGATGTATGTCGAACATCATTTTGTGTCACGGGTCACACAGGTAAATTATCACGATATCATATGTCGAACGCATGGAAAAGCCACCTTATCTGATTCGACTGCTTTCTCGTTCACTGAGTTCGACTGAAATAGACGACGTTCGTCTATAGTGCGGCCACACATTTCTACAGTCTCGCTCACACAGGGGCCCAGCGATATCTCTCTCTTTTATGAGAGGTACAAATCCCATCTTGACTATCTACAATCCAGCACATGATTCGTTTCGTACCTGATACACGCCTTTATAGTCCTCCTGTTACGCAGGACGTTTGACGTATTCAATGCACGCAACTTCTCATGTTGGATTCCGTAGATATCTCAGGTCTTAGGATCCAATCATGGAACCGCCATATGAGATTCAAGTCATGAAGCTAGTCTATGTGACAATCTCATGCGAGTCATTCAAGTATTCTGTTCTCCAACGAATACCTATGATTGTGATCGTATCCAATACCTATGGTCATCTATATGATCATCAATCACACATCATACTAGTCTTATTATATCATTATTTCCACAATGATATCCGACTAGGGAGTTTAGTATTGTTCATAACAATACATGGATTTCATAACATATGCAAGTATGCAAAACATGTAATGAATCAAACACTCATCTATAAACTCATAGAAAGCGTCAATATATCAAATGCATCCAAGTAAAGCTCACAAACAGTACATCATAGAGCACTAAACCAACACAAGCCATAGACGGTCTCTAACAAGACACTATGACTACCTATCTCGAATAGAGTTTGTTCGTGATCTTACGAACCAGTGATGATTCCGGATGATGATCTTTTTGTATCACGATATCATAAGTGGAACATAAGGCATGGACTGACCACCTTATCTGATTCGACTGCTTTCTCGTTCACTGAGTTCGACTGTACGAAATAGACGACGTTCCTCTATAGTGCGGCCACACATTTCACAGTCTCGCTCACACGTGAGGCCCAATGATATCTCTCTCTTTTACGAGAGGTACAAATCACATCTTGACTATCTACAATCCAGCACATGATTCGTTTCGTACCTGATACACGCCTTTATAGTCCTCCTGTTACGCAGGACGTTTGACGTATTCAAAGTATGCAACTCCTCATATTGGATTCCGTAGATATCTCAGGTCTTAGGATCCAATCATGGAACCGTCATATGAGATTCAAATCATGATGCTAGTCCATGTGAAAATCTCATGCGGGTCAATCCAGTATTCTGTTCTCCAACGAATACCTATGATTGTGATTGTTTCCAATACCTATTATCATCTCTATGATCATCAATCACACATCATACTAGTCTTATTATATCATTATTCCCACAATGACATACGACTAGGGAGTTTAGTATTGTTCATAACAATACATGGATATCATAACATATCAAGTATGCAAAAGATGTAATGAGTAAAACACTCATCCATAAACCATAGAAAGTGTCAATACATCAAATGTATCTAAATAAAGCTCGCATAACAATACATCATAGAGAACTAAACCAACAATCTCCCACCTACTCTAATCATGGACTGCTAAACATCTAATGCTCATGTCCCTAACATGACCCTCATGCTTCAACGAAGGGAGAGGTTTCGTCAACGGATCGACAATGTTGTCATCTATCGAGACTCTGCAAATATGCACGTCTCCTCTGTTTATGATCTCCCTGATAAGGTTAAACCTTTTGAGTATGTGTTTGGATCGTTGATGGGATCTGGGTTCTTTCGTTTGTGCGATCGCTCCATTGTTGTCACAATACTGAGCAATGGGGCTATCAACACTAGGAATGATACCCAAATCGCCAACAAACTTCCTGATCCAAACAGCTTCCTTTGATGCATCCGACGCTGCAATATACTCAGCTTCTGTATCCAAGTTCCTTTCTTAGAATCTTGCATCTTGAACCGTTTCAAGACCTTATCGATGTAAGTACTCTGACACAATCCTAGAAGCCGCCTCGATCTATCTTTATAGATCTTTATGCCTAAAATATAGGCCGCTTCTCCCAGGTCCTTCATAGAAAACTGTGTTCCTAGCCAAGACTTAACGTCTTGCAAGGTAGGAACGTCATTCCCTATAAGGAGAATGTCATCCACGTACAACACTAGAAATACAACTGTGCTCCCACTTGCCTTCTTGTAAACACATGGCTCGTCTTCATTCTGTGAGAAACCAAACATTTTGATTGTCTCATCAAAGCGAAGGTTCCAGCTCCTCGAATCCTGCTTCAGTCCATAAATGGACCTCTGAAGCTTGCACACCTTTCCCGGGTTCTTTGGATCGATAAAACCTTCGGGTTGTGTCATGTACACATCCTCGGTCAAGTTCCCGTTAAGGAACGCGGTCTTGACATCCATTTTCCATATCTCATGGTCGTAATATGCGGCTATGCCAGGTAGGATCCTGATGGACTTCAGCATAACTATAGGCGAAAAGGTCTCATCATAGTCAATACCATGAATATGACGGAATCCTTTCGCCACAAGTCGTGCCTTATACGTGTGCACGTTGCCATCCATGTCGGTCTTCTTCTTGAAGATCCACTTGCATCCGATGGGTTTTATCCCTTCAGATGCATCAACCAGAGTCCATACTTGGTTGTCTGACATGGATTGCATCTCGGACTTCATAGCCTCGCGCCATTTCTCGGAATCCGGATTCTCCATAGCCTCTGGGTATGTGGTAGGCTCATCATGTTCCAATAACATGAGCTCCTCATTCTCAGTCACGAGAAATCTGTATCTCACAGGCTCTTGACGAATCCTGCCTGATCTCCGATGTTCACTCGTCGAAGGTTGAGTCACAACTGGCAGTGAAACAGGTTGAACTTCTTCAACTTGTTCACTCGGCTTAGCGTCTACTTGCTGCTCTCGAACTTCCTCAAGTTCGATCCTACTCCCACTGACTCTTTTGGAGACGAACTCTCGCTCCATAAAAGTCGCATTCCTGGCAATGAACACTTTGTTCTCTGTCGGAATATAGAAGTGGTAACCCTTAGTTTCCTTAGGGTGGCCTACAAATAAACACTTATCAGATTTGGAGGATAACTTATCAGTCATCTGACGCTTCACATAAGCGTCGCAACCCCAAATTCTAACCAACAACAATGCGGGACACTTCCCCGTCCATATATCAGATGGCATCGTTTCAGCCGACTTCGTTGGACTCCTGATCAGCAGGTACGCAGCGGTCTCTAAAGCGTAGCCCCAAAAGGACTTCGGAAGCTCTGTCTGACTCATCATAGACCGAACCATGTCTAACAGTGTTCGGTTCCTCCGTTCAGACACGCCATTCCACTGCGGCGTTCTAGGAGGAGTTAATTGTGATACAATACTACAATCAACCAGATAGTCAGAGAACTCTTGGCTCATATACTCGCCACCACGATCGGATCGAAGTGTCTTGATCGTCTTGCCAAGCTGGTTCTGTACTTCGTTTCTGAAAGCCTTGAATATTTCAAGTGTTTCAGACTTATGTCTTATCAAATAGACATAACCGTATCGACTGAAATCATCAGTGAACGTAATAAAATACATATAACTTCCTCTAGCTGGACAGCTCATTGGTCCACATACATCACTATGTATCAGGTCCAATAACTCTGTCGCTCTCTATCCTTTCCCCTTGAAAGGATGCTTCGTCATCTTACCCATTAAACAAGACTCGCAAGATGCCAGAAGAAGGTCGGGTTTAAGTCGTTCGGCTTAAACCATTTGGTACAAACGTTATAGATAGACCTGTATATTGATGGTTCGTCATCCAAAACATAAAGGCCATTAAACTGGTAACCTTTACCAAATCACCTCTATAAATAGATATACATTTGTTCTCAATAACAAATCTGAAACCATCCGAGTCTAAGTATAAAATCGACATAATGTTCTTGCTGACTGCATGAACATAATAGCAATCATGCAACTCCAATACAAGTCCAGAAGGTAAAGTTAGATCGTAACTCCCTATGGCTAATACAACAACCTTTGCTCCATTCCCAACGTGGAGATCTACTTCTCCTTTTGCCAGTTGTCTACTTCCTCGCTGCCCTTGCACATTTCCACAAATGTGCGAGGCACTTCCGTATCCAATACCCTCGATGTGGAAGTAAACAAGTTAGCCTCTATAACGAAGACACCAGAATTCGATGCTTCTATAAGCCTCTTCTTCTCTTGATCTTCCAGGTAGAGTCTACAATTTATGTACCAATGCCTAACGGCATGACAGAAATAACTCTCTTCCTTTTTGGACTTAGGCTTAGGTTCAATGACAACGCTTGTCACTTTCCTCTTGCCCTTGCTCTTGGAACGCTTCCTTTTGCTGAAACTCTTTCCAACAACTACCATATTACTCTTTCCGTGGCTCTCAGCTTTCTTTTGGAATGACGCATTCTACTGATCAACTATCAAAGAATCGTCCATGTCCTCTAATTGCTTACGCAATTTCGAAGTCACGTTTCCAAATATCAAGCTAGACTTGTCCGGATCATCATCCACATGCTTCCAATAAGCATCAATGATCGATCTATAAGCCATGGTAAGAGGTTTATCCTTCATAAGGACAGATCGCATCGTTGACTTCGGTACATTACCGGTCAATGCTATGTCCTACAGAAAAAGACAAAATAGAACGAAAAACACATCTACATGCAGATTCTATCAATGATCTACTACCAGCTAGTCCATCATCAACCAACGATAACTTATCAATGATCTACTACCAGCTAGTCCATCATCAACCAATGATAACATAGATGCAGACACAAGCTATATTCCCATAAAGAAAACTAACCCTACAATAATTTTCTATATGGGACTAAGATCCGTATTTCACATAAGAATGAATTGTTACACTCAGCCTTACGCTATTTAGGTAGACATCTAATGTCAATCACATCCAACGTGACTTTTAGATTGTTTATGAGACTATGATATCGAATATCATTGCATACTCGTCTCATCTGTACCATTAAGTCTCAAGTCAAACTCGACAACTTAACCTAAGGTAAACCATATTCAAGTTGTGGGAACCACGATTTCCCACCCTGCCTCACAAAGATAATCTGGTACGCTCAGCTTTGGCATGACCCGTGTTACGGACGATCGATGCCTTGAAAGACGCTCTAGTAATGGGAGGTACACACTTAGCATTACATAGAAAAGGGATTTTCGAAACCAAACTTAGATCAAACATCTACTTTCAAGCTATGAGAACCACCATTTCTCCATCTTGCCTCACCAAGATAATACGGCACACCCAGCTTTGGCATGGCCCATGACACGTATGATCGAGGCTTTGACAAGTGCTTTACTCGTAGAGCTCCTAGATCTAACTGGTTTCTGTGCAACGATTGTACATATCAAGGATCAACAATTGTTCCTTCATCAGATGTATTACATAATCCGAATAGACCATCCATTCGATTATGTAATCCCAATCTCGAAGCTCCCACTCAATCAAGCATATCCAATATCTTGATTAAGTTACATGCATTCATTCACTATGGACCATGTTGGTTTAGTGCTCTATGATGTACTGATTATGAGCTTTGTTCAGATACATTCGATGTATTGATACTTTCTATGTGGTTTTATGAGAGTATTTTATTCATTACATGTTCTTGCATGCTAGATCTGTTATGAAATCCATGTATCATTAGGAATGATACTAAACTCCCTAGTCTTGTGTCGTTATGGGAATAACGACATAATAAGACTAGTATGATGTGTGATTGATGATCACATAGATGATCATAAGTATTGGACACTGAGTCTCGCTCATCCTGTGTCTTTGGACACTGAGTCTTGCTAAGAGCCACATCATGTCCCATTGGCAAGGCACCCCTCTTAGAGTCTTGCATCTTGAACCGATTCAAGACCTTGTCAATGTATGTACTCTGACTTAGACCAAGAAGCCTTCTCGATCTATCTCTATAGATCTTGATTCCTAGAATATAGGCGGCTTCTCCTAAGTCCTTCATCGAAAAGACTGATCCTAGCCAGGATTTTACTCCTTGCAAGGTAGGAATGTCATTTCCGATGAGCAATATATCATCTACATAAAGCACAAGGAAGACCACTGCGCTCCCACTGACCTTCTTGTAAACACATGGCTCATCTTCGTTTTGCAGGAAGCCAAACGTTTTGACTGCCTCATTGATGAGGACATCGAAGCTAGCAACTTGGACGAGGACGGGAGCTTAACGGAAGGAGCTCTAGAAGATGTTCAAGACTTGACCCATCAGGCGTCAA
>NW_010967918.1:1216-8787 GCF_000463585.1 Tarenaya hassleriana | reverse complement strand
AACGAGGACGAGCCATGTGTTTACAAGAATGTTAGTGGGAGCACAGTAGTTTTTCTGGTGCTGTATGTGGATGACATTCTCCTTATAGGGAATGACGTTCCTACCTTGCAAGATGTTAAGTCTTGGCTAGGAACGCAGTTTTCTATGAAGGACCTAGGAGAAGCGGCCTATATTCTAGGAATAAAGATCTATAGAGATAGATCGAGGCGTCTTCTAGGATTGTGTCAGAGTACTTACATCGATAAGGTCTTGAAACGGTTCAAGATGCAAGATTCCAAGAAAGGAACCTTACCGATGAGCAGTGGCACAGTTCTCTGCAAGAGTCAGTGTCCTACGACACCTGATGAGCGAGAACGCATGGATCGGATTCCATATGCTTCGGCAATTGGATCCATCATGTATGCCATGCTTTGTACTCGACCGGATGTATCCTACGCGTTGAGCATTACGAGTAGATATCAGTCAGATCCAGGTGAGTCGCACTGGATCGCCGTCAAGAACGTCCTGAAGTACTTGAGAAGGACTAAGGATGTGTTCTTGGTATACGGTGGGTCAGAAGACGAGCTCGCTGTAAGAGGTTACACCGATGCTAGTTTTCAGTCAGACTCGGATGACTACAGATCGCAGTCTGGCTATGTTTTCTGCTTAAACGGTGGCGCTGTTAGCTGGAAGAGTTCCAAGCAGGCGACCGTTGCAGATTCTACTACAGAAGCTGAGTATATTGCAGCGTCGGACGCATCAAAGGAAGCTGTTTGGATCAGGAAGTTTGTTGGTGACTTGGGTGTCATTCCGAGTGCTGATAGCCCCATTGCTCTGTATTGTGACAACAATGGAGCGATCGCACAAGCGAAAGAACCCAGATCCCATCAACGATCCAAACACATACTCAGACGATTTCACCTTATCAGGGAGATTATAGACAGAGGAGACGTGCACATTTGCAGAGTGTCGACAGATGACAACATTGCCGATCCGTTGACGAAGCCTCTCCCTTCGTCGAAGCATGAGGGTCATGTTAGGGATATGGGCATTAGATGTTTAGCAGTTCATGATTAGAGCATGTGGGAGATTGTTGGTTTAGTGCTCTATGATGTACTGATTATGAGCTTTGTTCAGATACATTCGATGTATTGATACTTTCTATGGTTTTATGAGAGTATTTGATTCATTACATGTTCTTGCATACTAGATCTGTTATGAAATCCGTGTATCATTATGAATGATACTAAACTCCCTAGTCTTGTGTCGTTATGGGAATAACGACATAATAAGACTAGTATGATGTGTGATTGATGATCACATAGATGATCATAGGTATTGGATACGATCACGATCATAGGTATTCGTTGGAGAACGGAATACTGGAATGACCCGCATGAGATTGTCACATGGACTAGCGTCATGACTTGAATCTCATATGACGGTTCCATGATCGGATCCTTAGACCTGAGATATCTACGGAATCCAACGTGAGGAGTTGCGTGCTTTGAATACGTCTAACGTCCTGCGTAACAGGAGGACTATAAAGGCGTATATCAGGTACGAAACGAATCATGTACTGGATTGTAGATAGTCAAGACGGGATTTGTACCTCTCGTAAAAGAGAGAGATATCGCTGGGCCCCTCGTGTGAGCGAGACTGTAGAAATGTGTGGCCGCACTATAGACGAACGTCGTCTATTTTAGACAGTCGAACTCAGTGAACGAGAAAGCAGTCGAATCAGATAAGGTGGCTTGTCCATGCCTTATGTTCGACATATGATATCGCGATACAAAAGGATCATCAGCCGGAATCATCTCTGGCGTTCGTAAAGATCACGAACAAACTCTATTCGAGATAGGTAGTCATAGTGTCTTGCTAGAGACCGCCTATGACTTGTATATCCGAAATAGAGATTTCGGGTTATACTGCTATATCGAATGAGCCTACAGGGTCACACACGCAGGGAAGGACAAATGCACGAGAGAAAACGACGAAAAACCGAGACGGAAGGGGCTGGAACGGACGGACCAGAAAGTCCAGAACGGACGGTCCGCCCGAACCAGACCGGACGGTCCACGTGCAATTCCGGACCGTCCGTTCCAGGTTCCAGTTTTCCGAAAATTAAACCGAAATTAGGGTTAAATCACTTTATAAGAAAGAGATTAAAACCCTAATGAGTGTGTGACTTTTTGGGAGCCGACTTTCAGAGAATTCTAAGAGCTTTTGGTGAGATCCAAAGAGTTAAAAGAATCAAAGTCTCGTTTTATCAAAGTGCACAAACCGAATAGAGATTCGAGTCCTAGCAGACAAGTTCCAATAGTTGGAATCCATCCCGAGGTGTGGATACGTGTAGAGGGCGAGGTAATCTTCCTGCCTTTCGTGATCGAACGAATTCTTCAGTTGATATAGGCCCCGGATCGATTGAGGTAAACGTTCTAACGTTTCTACGAATCATAGCAGCATGTTTCTAGGGTTTTATTAAATTTTTGTTTTACTTCCGCTGCACAAACCCTAGAATCGATCTCTTAGGAATTAGATTCGCTCATGAGATCCCAGAAAACCCAACAGACCATCTATAAGAATCAATCATGTCTATTTGAGTCACAATCAATCAGATTAAGAAACAATTGCATAATCGGATTAGAAAACAGAAAAATATCGGAGTCTGGGCTTCAGACCGTCCGTTCCAGGTGTGGAACGGACGGACCAACCTCGGAGAACAGACAGAATGGTCGGTCCATGACAACAGAACGGACGGTCCACTCTTAGCCATGGAACGGACGGTCTAGTGAGCCAGAACGGACGATCCGTACTCAGACTATCTGGAACGGATGTGGTCCACAGACTCAGAACGGACGGTCCAGACCTTTCGGTCTAACTTCAGTCCGTCACCCCTGGACCGTCCGGTCTGGCATACCCAGAACGGATGATCTAGGCTAGGTCTACGTGATCAGATCATGTTTTTCCGCGTTCTCGGCCCCGATCAAACCCGAAACTCATCCGAATTCATCTGTAGACCCAAAAGTCGAACTCCTGCACTCTATGCAACATGAAACATGCAATCTACACTATATTCAATCATCAAACATGCATAGAAATCAAAGCAAACATGGATTCAAACAATTCAAATCCTAAAACGTGTGTGATTGGGTTCTACAAATCAAAACAGAGCAACCAGGCTCTGATACCACTGTTGGAATTCCTGGGATCTCTAGAGCGAATCCTATTCCTAAGAGATCGATTCTAGGGTTTGCAGAGCGGATGTAAAACAAAAATTTAATAAACCCTTGAACCATGCTTCTATGAATCGTAGAGACGTTAAAATGCTTACCTCAATCGATCTGGGGCCTGTATCAATTGAAGAATTCGTCTGATCACGAAAGGGAGGAAGAATACCTCGCCCTCTACACATATCCACACCTCGGGATGGATTCCAACGGTTGGAACTTGTCTGCTAGGACCCGAATCTGCTATTCGGTTTCGCGCTTCGAGAAAACGAGACTTGGAACTCTTAGAACTCTTTGGATCTCACCAAACGCTCTCCAAGTTCTGTACCAGACGGCTCAAAAAGTCTCTTTTACGATTAGAGTTTTTAATCTCCTTCTTATAAGGTGATTTAACCCTAATTCGATCTAATTTTCGAAAACCCGAAAGCCGGAACGGACAGTCCAGAAATATACGTGGACCGTCCAATCTAGCAAGCCAGAATGGACGGTCTGCTCATGTGGACCGTCCGTTCCACACAAGCCAGAACGGACGGTCTGCTGTCAACGCGGAACACTTAGAACGGACGGTCTGCGACTAATCGTGGCCCGTCCGGTCTGGACCTGGCGGACCGTCGGGTCTGACCCTTTCGGTCCGTCCGTTCCAGCCCCTTCCGTCTCAGTTTTTCCATCGTTTTCTCGTGTGTTTCGTCCTTCTCTACGTGTGTGACCCTGTAGGCTCATTCGATATAACAGTATAACCCGAAATCTCTATTCCAGATATACAATTCATAGGCGGTCTCTAGCAAGACACTATGACTACCTATCTCGAATAGAGTTTTTTCGTGATCTTACGAACGCCAGTGATGATACCGGTTGATGATCCTTTTGTATCACGATATCATATGTCGAACATAAGGCATGGAAAAGCCACCTTATCTGATTCGACTGCTTTTCTCGTTCACTGAGTTCGACTGTCTGAAATAGACGACATTCGTTTATAGTGCGGCCACACATTTCTACAGTCTCGCTCACACGAGGGGCCCAGCGATATCTCTCTCTTTTACGAGAGGTACAAATCTCATCTTGACTATCTACAATCCAGCGCATGATTCGTTTCGTACCTAATACACACCTTTATAGTCCTCCTGTTACACAGGACGTTTGACGTATTCAAAGCACGCAACTCCTCATATTGGATTCCGTAGATATCTCAGGTCTTAGGATCAAATCATGGAACCGTCATATGAGATTCAAGTCATGACGCTAGTCCATGTGACAATCTCATGCGGGTCAATCCAGTATTCCGTTCTCCAATGAATACATATGATTGTGATCGTATCCAATACCTATGATCATCTATATGATCATCAATCACACATCATACTAGTCTTATTATATCATTATTCTCACAATGATATCCGACTAGGGAGTTTAGTATTGTTCATAACAATACATGGATTTCATAACATATGCAAGTATGCAAAACATGTAATGAATCAAACACTCATCTATAAACTCATAGAAAGCGTCAATACATCAAATGCATCCAAGTAAAGCTCACAAACAGTACATCATAGAGCACTAAACCAACACAAGCCATAGGCGGTCTCTAGCAAGACACTATGACTACCTATCTCGAATAGAGTTTGTTCGTGATCTTACGAACCAGTGATGATTCCGACTGATGATCTTTTTGTATCACGATATCATAAGTCGAACATAAGGCATGGACTGACCACCTTATCTGATCCGACTGCTTTCTCGTTCACTGAGTTCGACTGTACGAAATAGACGACGTTCCTCTATAGTGCGGTCACACATTTCATAGTCTCGCTTACACGTAGGGCCCATCGATATCTCTCTCTTTTACGAGAGGTACAAATCCCATCTTGACTATCTACAATCCAGCACATGATTCGTTTCGTACCTGATACACGCCTTTATAGTCCTCCTGTTACGCAGGACGTTTGACGTATTCAAAGTACGCAACTCCTCATATTGGATTCCGTAGATATCTCAGGTCTTAGGATCCAATCATGGAACCGTCATATGAGATTCAAATCATGACGCTAGTCCATGTGAAAATCTCATGTGGGTCAATCCAGTATTCCGTTTTCACACTCCTTCTCTAACGAATACCTATGATTGTGATCGTATCCAATACTTATGATCATCTCTATGATCATCAATCACACATCATACTAGTATTATTATATCATTATTCCTACAATGACATATGACTAGAGAGTTTAGTATTGTTCATAACAATACATGGATATCATAACATATCAAGTATGCAAAACATGTAATGAATAAAACTCTCATCCATAAACCATAGAAAGTGTCAATACATCAAATGTATCTAAATAAAGCTCGCATAACAGTACATCATAGAGAACTAAACCAACAATCTCCCACCTACTCTAATCATGGACTGCTAAACATCTAATGCCCATGTCTCTAACATGACCCTCATGCTTCGACGAAGGGAGAGGTTTCGTCAACGGATCGACAATGTTGTCATCTGTCGACACTCTGCAAATATGCACGTCTCCTCTATCTATGATCTCCCTGATAAGGTGAAACCGTCTGAGTATGTGTTTGGATCGTTGATGGGATCTTAGTTCTTTCGCTTGTGCGATCGCTCCATTGTTGTCACAATACAGAGCAATGGGGCTATCAGCACTAGGAATGACACCCAAGTACTTCCTGATCCAAACAGCTTCCTTTGATGCATCCGACGTTGCAATATACTCAGCTTCTGTAGTAGAATCTGCAACGGTCCCTTGCTTAGAACTCTTCCAGCTAACAGCGCCTCCATTCAAGCAGAAAACATAGCCAGACTGCGATCTGTAGTCATCCGGGTCTGACTGGAAACTAGCATCGGTGTAACCCCTTACAGCGAGCTCGTCTTCTGACTCACCGTATACCAAGAACACATCTTTAGTCATTCTCAAGTACTTTAGGATGTTCTTGACGGCGATATCCGGGTCTGACTGGAAACTAGCATCGGTGTAACCCCTTACAGCGAGCTCGTCTTCTGACTCACCGTATACCAAGAACACATCTTTAGTCATTCTCAAGTACTTTAGGATGTTCTTGACGGCGATCAGTGTGATTCACCTGGATCTGACTGGTATCTACTCGTAATGCT
This sequence comes from Tarenaya hassleriana, assembly GCF_000463585.1. Lineage (NCBI taxonomy): Eukaryota > Viridiplantae > Streptophyta > Magnoliopsida > Brassicales > Cleomaceae > Tarenaya > Tarenaya hassleriana. Next base: position 2,445 of record NW_010967918.1, on the reverse strand, counting down.
CAACGCATAGGATACATCCGGTCTAGTACAAAGCATGACATTGTTGGTTGTAATGCTCTAGGATGTTCCGTGATATGACATTTTGACATTGTATTGATTCATTGATTTATGAATGCGTTACATTCCGTTATATGATTGGCATGTTTGTTATATTTCGATATCCTTGAATCATTATCGAATGATTCTAAACACCCTAGTCAGTTATCATTGTGGGAACAATGATGAATTAAGACTAGCATGAGTTGTGATCGATGCATTGGATGCATATCACAATCATGGGTACTCGTTGTGAACGAGTGACTGGTTGACCCGCATGAGATTGTCACATGGACAGAGTCATGACTTGAATCTCATACAGTGGTTCGTTCTTGAATATTCAGACCTGAGATGTCTAGAGTATCTGATATGAGGAGTGGCGTGTCTTGACTGCGTCAAACGTCGTCTTTAACCGGATGATTATAACGGCGTTGATCAGATACGTTCACGAATCATATGGAGATAATGGACATGCAATATGGGACTTGTCACCTCCTCAATAGGAGAGATATCGCTAGGCCCTCTCGTGGAAGTCGAACTATGAAAATGCGTGGCCACGCTATAGATGAAGTTGCATCTATTTTATTAGTCGATTTGCCAAGACGAGAAAGCGGTTGAACTTGAAGGGTGGCTCAAACCATGCCCTTGTTCAACACATGATATCGTGAGATAAAGGATCAGAACTAGAGCTGTTATTGCCTTGGTTAGATCACCTCTAACTCAATTCAACGTGGGTGGTCATGGCGTCTTGCTAGAGGCTAACCATGACTTGTAGATCGGGAATGGTTCTCGAGGCTGCTGCCACTGCGAATGGGCCTACAGGGTCACACACCATTAGGGATGGACTTATATGTGAAATTTCGGAAAGGAAGACTTGGATTTGGTCGGAAAAACCGTTTTTCGGATCCAATCAGACGTTTTCAGCCTTCTGACTCGGGCCGAGTCAATATTTGACTCGGACCGAGTCAGTTCCATGCGGGTCGAAGCCTAGAAAGTGTTTTGGGCTTGGCTGATGCTTTGGACCGGTCGAGTCAAAGTTTTGACGCGGACCGAGTCAATACTAAATGGGCCGAGTCAAGAATTGACAATGGGCTTGGGCTGATTCGTTCTGACTCGACCGAGTCAGAGTTCTGACTCGGACCGAGTCAAAATACTCGGAAAAAGTCTCTTTTCACAAGGATTAGGGTTTCTAA